>NW_027555958.1:53316210-53598710 GCF_003287225.1 Phascolarctos cinereus
GTTTTAATTTTCATTTTTCTAATCATATTTTAGGGAAGAGGAAAAAGTAGTGAGAAATAGCCTAAAACCCAGAAATTGAAAGTTTGATATTTAATGAGTAAAAGGACGCTTACTAAATGAGTTTATATTTTAAATAAATTAATGGAATCAGCCCATATGTTTCATATTGCTTCAAGTTGTGTTTTATGTTAACTTAAATTTTTTTTCCTCTTTAAAATAGCTCTCATCTGCATGTGCTCACTCCCCTCTCCCCCTTGCAACACATGCCTTCGTTCTTGAAATTGGATTGTGTGAAGACAGAGAGAGGCAGTTAATAGAAAGAAATGATACCAACTGCCTGTAGATAAGACATATATATAGGATAAAATGCAGATAGTCTTATAGGAAAAGCACTATTAATAAGCATATATTAAGTACCTCCTATGTGCCAGGCACTGTGCTAAGCTTCTTGAAGAAGGCAAGATTTTAGCTGAAACTTGAAGGAACTCAGGGAAATCAGGAGACAGATGAAAAAACAGCATTCCATACATGCAGAGTCCGGAAATGGACTGTTTTGTGCAGGGCACATCAAAGAGAGCCCAGTGTCGCTGAATCCTAAAATGTTTGGAAAGGGAGGAAGGGACCAGATAATTTTTAAAAGCCAAATGGAGGCTTAAAAAGATTCTATGTTTGCTGTAGTATTTTGGAGGGAGGGAGGGAGGGAGGGAGGGGGAGAGAGAGAGAGAGAGAGAGAGAGAGAGAGAGAGAGAGAGAGAGAGAGAGAGAGAGAGAGAGAGAGTGTGTGTGTGTGTGTGTGTGTGTGTGTGTGTGTGTGTGTGTGTGTGTGTGTGTTTAGAGGCTTGAAGCAGGGAAACCAACCAGCAAGGCTATTGAAATATTCCATTTGTGAGGTGGTGAGGGCCTGTACCAGATTGGTAACAGTGTCAGAGGAAAATAAGATCATTCCATTTTAATGTTTGAAAGGTAATGAAAAAATCTTGATGTGAAATTTCTTAAAGGATTTAGAACACTTAATTATACTCTTACTCTAATGAAATGAAATGAAATGTAATGTAATGTTATGTTTGCTATGTAAACATGGAACTAAATTTAAGCCAAGTAATATGTCTTTTGAAAAATGGATATAAAATTAATAATTAGATATGAATTAGACTAAAACATCAAGGTAGTAAAACATGAACAAATAACATCATAATTTAGTTTTGTACATTTCGTAGTCTTTTTGTAAGGGCCATGGTTCCAAGTTCTAGCTATTCCATAGTTGCTAATTTTAGGCCTGGGGCAAATAAGTTGACCAGTGTCCACCAATAGTCTTTTAAGGCTTAATTCAGTGCTAGGGCAAAAGGGAATACTTAGGAATGAAAAACCTTCTGGTAGCTTCCTGTTTTAACTGATGTGCTGACTAGCTACTACATCTAAAGTACTGCAGGTGTTGCCATCATGCCCTCAGTTTTCCTGGCCTGGTTACCTTACCATAGTGTGATTTCCGGTTTCCTAGTGTAACTTCTTGTAACAAAAGTGGTGATACAGATATAGATAGAAACACATAGATATTCATATATACATACACATACACACATATATATGTGTGTATGTGTATGTAATAAAATCTCTTTGGTATAGTGAGAGGGAATCCAATCATAATGTAGATGGTGGTTGAAGATAGTGCTATTTTGTAGATCTGAATCACCGCCCTTTTGTACTTAAAATTTTATTTTTAATTTATGGAATAAATTTCCACAATATAGTATAATAAAAAGAATGATAGTACTTGAAACTGCAAATCTATTATATACAGCTTGATATTCTTTTTAACTATATAATAGTTATTATGTAAATTTCTTTTTTCACTTTTTTTCTCTTCCCCTCCCAATCAAGAGATGGCTGTCATTAGGCACAAATGTGTGTGTGTGTGTGTGTGTGTGTGTGTGTGTGTGTGTGTGTGTGTGTGTATAAAATTCTATGTATGCCTTTGTTTTTCATTTCTTTGCCTTGGATGCAGATAATATTTTCCTTCATATGTCCTTTGTAGTTAGTTTTGGTATTTATGATAGTCAAAATGACCTGTTTGCTCAAAATTGTTCTTAAAACAATATTGCTGTTACCGTATACTACATTCTCTTGGTTCTGTTCATTTTACTCTTCATTATTTTGGGCAGATCTATCCATGCTTTTCTAAAGTCATTGAGCTCATCATTTCTTATAGTGTAGTAGTATTCCATCACAATCATGTACCACAGCTTCTTTAGTCATTCCTCAGTTGTTGTACATTCCTGCAATTTCCACTTCTTGGCCACCACAAAGAGAGCTGCTATAAACATTTAGAACGTAGATTCTTTTCCTTTTTCTCTAATCATCTTTGGAAATAGACCTAGTAGTGGTATTGTTGAGTCCAAGGGTATAGGCAATTTAATAACTCTTTGGGCATAATTCCATAGTGCTCTCTAAAATGGTTGAATCAGCTCACAGTTCCATTGACAATATATTAGTGTCCCAATTTTCCCACATCCCCTCTAAAATTTACTGCTTTATCCTTCAGTCATATAAGCCAGTCTGAAAGGTGTAAAATGATATTATTTTTAAAATTTAGATACTATAGTATTTGGTACATATAGGTTCAATATTGATATTGCTTCATTGTTTATGGTGACTACAAGTTACCATATTTAATCTCTTTTAATTAAATCTTATTTTAGCCACAGCTTTGTCTAAGACCAAAATTCTTACCCTGCCTTTTTTCATCAGCTGAAGTGTAATAAATTTTACTCCAACCCTTCATTTTAGCTGTGTGTATCTCTGTATTCTTGAATGTGTTTCTTGTAAACAACATATCATTGGATTTTGATTTTTTTAATCCATTTCGCTGTCTGTTTCTGTTTTATGAGTGAATTCATCCCATTCACATTCAAAGTTATAATTGCTATTTGTGAATTTCCCTCCATCTTATTTTAATTCACTGTTATCCTTTTTTAGCCTCTCTTTTTACCCAAAACCTGTTACCTTGTCTTCTCCCTTTACTTTCCTGTTTCTTATTCTACCCACCCCTCTAAAAGTCCCTTCTCCTACCCTACCCCTCCAGTCTCCTGTATCTTAATCTATACACCCTTCTAAAAGTCTTCTTCCTACCCTGTCTCCCATTCTCTCATCTCTCCAGACTTCTAGAGCACTCCAGAGGTACACATTGTTTCCTCTTCAACATAGATGAGAGGTTCAAACATTATCAGTCCTCCACCTTAACCTGCTAATTCTGTATCAGTTTTTCCTTTCATGGCCCATTTTTTGAGATAATTGCTCCTTTTTACCATTTCCTATCTAATTTTTTTTTTAGAATGATCCCATCTTACACAATTCAGTACCAACCTCATAATGATGTCAGTCTTAAGAATATGGATAACATTTTCATATGTAATAATTAAGCAGTTTGACCTTAATGAGCCCTTATAATTAATCTTTAATGTTTTCCTTATATTTCTTCTGGGTCTTTTATATTGAATTTTCCATTGAGTCCTGGTCTTTTTGTCACAAATGCCTAAAAGTCTTTCAGTTCATCAAATGTCCTCTTTTTTTATTCAAGATCATACTCAGTTTTGCTGAGTAAGTTATTTTTGGTCACAACGCCAGCTCTTCTGCTCTTCAAAATATAATATTCCATAGTTTTTTAGTGTAGAAGCTGATAGGCCTTGTGAAATCCTGACTGTATCTCAGCAGTATGTAAATTTTTTTGTTGCTTGCAGTATTCTTTTTACCTGGGAGTTTTTAAACTTGGCTGTGATATTCTTGTAAGTTTTCCTGCATCTCTTTCAGGTGGTGAACGGTCGACTTTTTTCTTTTTTCTACTTTACCCTCTTGTTCTAAAACTTCAGGGCTTGTACTGTTATATCCAGATGCTTTTTTTTAAATTATAACTTTCAGGTAGCCCAACAGTTCTTATATTGTCTCTCCTTGATCTGTTCTACGGATTAATTGTTTTTCTAATGAGGTGTTTCAGATTCTCTTCTATTTTTTCTAGTTTTATTATTTCTTGGTGTCTTAAAATATCATTCAGTTCCTCTTGCCTGATTCTAGTTTTCAAGGAGTTATTGTCTTCCTTAAGATTTTGGACTTCCTTTTCCAATTGGTTAACGTTATTTTCATAATTTTTTTGGATTGCTTTTATTTTTTTCATGGTTTTTCCTCAGTCTCTTTTATTTGATTTTTAAATTCCTTTTTAAGTTATTTCAGGAACTCTTTTTGGCCTTGTAACCATTTCATATTAGTCTTTGGGGTAGGAGTGGCCTTTTTTTACCTCACTGTCTTCCTCTGAATGTAAACCCAGATCTTCTTTTACACCATATTCGCTATCTATGGTCAAATTCTGTTTCTTCTTTTGCTTACTTTTTAAATTTTGTTTTGTTTTTAAAAGCTTAATATAATCAGGTTTTAATCCTGAGTTGCGGGTAATGTTGCCCAGGTCTCAAGTCCTTCTTACTTCTTATTTTCTGAATTCTGTCCAGAGGCCCTACCTCAGGCACTCCTCTCCTCCCTCGCCCAAGCCTCAGTTAGGGCCTCTGACCATGCTGTCCTGAAAATGTTCTTTCTCCCTGCAGTACCACATTGACTGGGTATGAGCTCCCTCCTCCTTGCCTACAGCAGTCTGCAACAAGTCTGGTCAGCACTGCTAGGTTTGGTGGTCAGAAACTGGAGATGGCTGGCGGGCAGGAGGTAGAGAGTAGAGATGTCCTTCAGTCTGTCCCCCCTCAACAGTCTGCTATTCGTTAGATGTAAGTTTGTGAGGTAAAAATTCTTGTTGCTGTGAGTGAGGTAGAAGTTAAGTTGAAATTTCTTGAGTCGTAGCCTGCTTTCCAAGGAGCTGCTTTCCAGGGCCTGCTCATTGTTGATACAGTGGAGTCAACCTGGAGGTGTTTAAAGTCTTTCCTGAGGTCCTCTCAACTTATCTTAGGACAACTGCTTTACTCCTTTATTTTTGCTGCTCTACCTTCATTTTGTGGTGGTTTTCTGTCTTATTGTGGAGGAAATCTGGAGAGCCTGGAAATTTCTGACCTGTTCTGCCATCTTCCCAGAATATAATACCCTTATCTACTTCTAATAATAGTACCCTAGAGTGGCAGAACAAGAGGAAAGATGGTAATAGTTTTCTTAATCACTTAAGTATTTTTAGTTCAATTTTGGAAAGAACATTCATTTTGGCTTTTCATATTGAGCTTTCTGTAATTTCCACCAAGTAACATTCTGTGACAAATTGTGATATAACCAACCACTCTGTTTCAATAATGCCTTATTTCCTTAACTCTTTAGATAAAGGAATGTGTATGTTGGAATTATTTTGGGTTTCTGTTAACATAATAATAACCTACATGATTATCTGTTAAGGCATATTTAATGTAATCCTTTCATTATCTTTTGCAGTTGGAGTAATACGATGCCCAATATGCCGCCAGGAATGCAGACAGATAGATCTTGTTGATAATTACTTTGTAAAAGATACATCTGAGGCACCTAGCAGCTCTGATGAAAAATCTGAACAGGTAGGCTAATTACTTTATTTCCTTTCCACCTCATATTTTAACTGTGATGTTTAAAAAATTCCAGAGATAATTTCTGGGTAATTTAATCATTTTATTAATAAGGTTAGCATATTTATTAGTGAAAAAAGGTCATTGGCACTCTTGAATGCCTAAGACCCCTCATGGTGGTGGGCTCAAAGTTTATATAACCTTGGAAGAATGAATGTTCTTGGAGCAGCTAGGTGGCGCAGTGGATAGAGCACTGACCCTGGAGTCAGAAGGACCTGATTTCAAATGAGGCCTCAGACACATAATACGTTCTACTTCCTAGCTATGTGACTTAAAAAAAAAAAGACTTTTGGGGCAGCTAGGTGGCGCAGTGAATAGATCTCCAGCCTTGGAGTCAGGAGGACCTGAGTTCAAATTTAGCCTCAGACACATGACATTTACTAGCTGTGTAACCTTGGGCAAGTCACTTAACCTCAATTGTCTCACCAAAAAAGACACACACACAAAAAAATGGGTGTTCCTAAGGGTGGCAGTTAACTTTGATTGGTTAACAGTTATTGAGAGAATGATTATTGTAGTGAGGGGCCTTCTAATGAGGGTCTTGAGGTACATGACTTGGATCACCCAAGTCTTGGTCAGTGAGACTTAACAATTTCCATATCACCTGTCTGATAGAAGGGAGAATCAACATTTTCCCAGACGTGTCTGAGTAAATACAGTGAGCAGGAATTCATCCATTAGGCTAAACTTAGAATTTCTTTTACTCTTTTTGAGAAAGATTTCCCATACTGGTGATTTCTGGATGAGGAAGTAGAAAAGGGGAAAAAAATCATTGGTCCTTATTCAATAATTAGTTATAAATGCAAAAGAGAAATAATAATCTCTCAACCTAAAGGTTGACTATATTTGTATCATATGTGGCTAGTTTAATGAGCAAGAGCATATAGTCTCTTAAAATTTAAAGCTCTAAGAAAAGTCTTATTCACTATTCACAGACATATTCAAAAGAGCAGAACCAAAAGAATGTTTTATATTAGAACAATAACATTGTTAAAAGGAACAATTTAAGAACTCTGGTCAGTGCATTGACCAACAGTGATTTCAGAGGAATAATGATGAAAAAACTGCTGCCCACCTCCTGACAGAGGTGATATAATAAATAGGCAGAATGAAACTAGTTTTTGTCTTGGTGAATGTGAGAATTTGTGTTGCTTAACTCCACATATTTGTTACAAGGGTCCTGATTTTCCTCTTTCTTTTCCCCAGAAGAGGTTTGAAGATTTGAGGGAGGGAAAGTAAATCAGTGTTAATTGGAAAAAAGACAAAATTTAATTAAAAAAAAATAGAGTACGAGGGGCAGCTAGGTGACACAGTAGATAGAGTATCGGCTCTGGATTCAGGAGGACCTGAGTTCAAATGTGGCCTCAGACACATGAAACTTGCTAGCTGTGTGACCCTAAGCAAGTCATTTAACCCCAATTGCCTCACCCCCTCTCCCAATATATTTGAGTACGAAATTAGCTCACATTCCTTTGCCAGTTATACCAGTGAAGTAATCCTAATATGACAAAGGTGCTTGCTAAAATCCAAGAATCTAAATCAGTTAATAGTGATTCCCTTTAAACCTCCCTTCTTTTCTCCTCCCCAACCCCTGGCCCCAATTGTTTGTGTGATGAAAAGAACAGAATCTTTTTCTTAAGGTCATCATTTAGGAAACCTTAATTCCCAGCACCTTCAGTCCCTTTAGAAATATGGCAAGGAAAGAGCTTTCTGATGCACTGTCCTAGGACATACAGCCACAGTACAATCATTCCATCCACAAATGTTGGTGGGTTGTAGGGGCCATATTTAATTTCTATTTAAATTAATATTCAATGCCACACAGTTAAACTACCAAGAAAATATATTATAGACCTGGAAAAAGTAATAATGAAATTCATCTGAAAGAACAAAAGGTCAAGAATATCAAGGGAATCAGTGAAAAAATGTGAAGGAAGGTGGCGTAGGATCTCAACCTTTATTACAAAGTGGTAATCATCGAAACAGTCTGGTACTAGTTAAGAAATGGAGTGGTGATTGGAGGAATGAATTAGGTACACAAATCACAGTAGTAAATGACCATGGCAATTTAGTGTTTTATAAACTCAAAAGCTCCAAGCTTTTTTGATAAGAACTCACTGTTTGACAAAAATTGCTGGGAAAACTAGAAGGCAGTTTAGCAGAAAATATATATACACCAATATCTTATACTGTATAGTAAGATAAGTTTGAAATGGGCACACGGTTTATACATGAAGGGTGATACCATAAGCAGAGTAGGGGAGCATACAATAGTTTACTTGTCAGATTATGGTTTAGGGAAAAATTTATGAATAATAAGAGATAGAGACCACTTGGGATGTAAAGTGGATAATTTTGATTGCATGAGATTAAAAAGGTTTTACACAAACAAAAGCGGTGCAGGAAAGCAGAAAGCTGGGAAAAATTTTTTATAGCAGGTTTCTCAGATAGTTCTCAAATAGATAACTGAGTCAGATTTATAAGAATACAAGTCATTCCCCAACTGATAAATGGCCAGAGGATGTGAACAGGCAGTCTTCAGAAGAAGAAATCAAAGAACTATCTATAGTCATATGAAAAAAATGCTCTGAATCACTATCGATTAGAAAAAGGTAAATTAAAACAACTTTGAGGTACCATCTTACAACTTGTCAGATTGGCTAGCAACAGAAAAGGAAAATGACAAATGCTGGAGGAGATTTAAAAAAATTAAGACACCAACATTGTTGGTGGAGTTGTGAACTGATCTAACCATTCTGGAGAGCAATTTGGAACTATGCCCAAAAGGGCTATAAAACTGTGAATACCCTTTGACCCAGCAATATCACCACAAGGTCTATATCCCAAAGAGACTTTAAAAAAAAAAAAAGGAAAAGGACCTATATGTACAAAAATATTTATAGTAGCTCTTTTTGTGGTGGCAGAGAATTAGAAATTGAGGAGATACTCATCGATTAGAGCAGACCTGCACAACTTGGCAGTAAGTAGGGGACAAAATTAAAATAGGCTAAACTTCTTTGGGCCGCAGATAGATTTTTAGCAGCTCACTTTCCAAGTAAAGGCATAATTAATGGTTAAACTGTTTTGCAAATAAACCATATTTTTTAAAAAGGGAAATTTTAATTAATATCCATTAATTGTACTTATTACTTAAGATTTTTATTTATCATGAAATCACTGCTCTCAGACCAAAGACAGACTGATGATGGTTGGTTGTTGTGGGTCACATGACAAGCAGAAAAGTATGACATGGCACCCCACCCACCACGTTGCATGACCAGCACAGTAGTGGCAAGTGCTAGTGGAAGGCAAGTTAAGCGGGACATGGACAAAGCACTCATTATATCCTTACTTTCTTTTACATCCTCTACATTTTTCATGGGCTGCCTGAAATCCTTTGATGGGCTGTATCTTATACACGTCTGAATTAGAGAATGGCTATACAAATTGTGGTATATGTTTGTGATAAAATACTATTGTGCTGTAAGAAATGATGAGCAGGATTATTTCAGAAAAATATGAAAAAGTTAAGTGAACTGATGCAGAGTGAAGTGAGCAGAACCAGGAGAATGTTGTGTGGAGTATAAGTAGTATTGTGTAATGATTAACTGTGAGTGATTAAGCTAGCTATTTCTCAGAAACGTAATGATCCAAGACTGTTCTGCAGTACTTAGGACAAAAATACTATCCACCTCCAGAGAAAGAACTGATGGAATCTGAATACAGATTAAAGCATACTTTTTTTTTTAGTTTCTTAATTTTTCTTGGTTTTGTTTGTTTATTTGGTCAGTGTTTTCTTTCACAACATGACTAATATGGAAATGTGTTTTGCATGACTGCACATGTATAACGTATATCAAATTGTTTGCCTTCTCAGTGAGGGGAGAAGGGATGCAGGAAGAGAATTTGGAAGTCAAAATTTAAGAAAACAAATGTTAAAAATTTTTTACGTGTAATTGGAAAAAAAGAAAATAATTAAAAAAAGAAACTTTGAATAAGGAATGGAACAACCACACTGATTCCAAGAATAGATAGAAGAAATGAAAGAAGAGTTGAGGCAGAAAGTAAACCAGTGTAATTGAATTAAAACTCTTGAGGAAAAACGTGTAAGTTAAATAGCTTAAAATAGTACTTTGAACACTATACTCAAAAAGTGAGCATCTTAAAAAATGAAATGGAATGTAATAGAACTCACTATCCATCAATGAAACAATATAAAAATTAGGCTAAAAAAAAAAGTCAAAATTAGAAGATCATGTAAGCAATCATATTATCAAAAACCAGCCAACCTGAAAGCAGATTGAGAAGAGAGAATTTAAGGTTCATGGGCTCACTGGAAACCATGATAAAACAAAAAAACCTAGATATTGTAGTACAAGAAATTTTTTAAAATAACCTTGAAATACTAGAACCAGATAGAAAGGTTAGAACTATGGATTCATAAGTCACTGACTGAAGGACACTCCAAATTTAAAATACCTAAGATGGCCAAACTTAGGAGCCCACAGGTCTAAGAAAAAAAGGGGCCATTATGGAAGCGATCAAGAGATCATTTAGATTCACAAAAGACAGTGCTGCCCATGAGTGAAAACAAAGTACAGTTTAGAATATGAAATGTCAAAATGCTAAAGAAATAGCTCCTCAAAACAAAAATCCTTATTCTACAAAGATGAGCCTGAACCTGTAGAGGAAAGGAAATGGAGTATTAGTACAAACAATGATTTCTAAGCATTCTTGTTGAAAAAAACCCAGAGTGGAGTCAAATATTTGAAAGTTAGAAGATGGGTGAAATCTAGAAAGTAAACATTTTAGCAGCTTGAAAGATCTCAATGTCAGTTAAGTGTCTACAATCTAACAATGATCTTTTCTGTGTTCAGCCCCTCTCCACTCCTGGTGAGGAGACCTCACCTCATACAATGCTGAGAAAATCCATTCACTTTTAGGTGTATTTTTTGCCCTACTCAGCATCTGAGTGGAGTCCTTCACATCCTTTTATATCTTCTTCTAACTTTAACATTTGAAGATTAAATGATGCTTACCTTTACTAAGGCCAGCTGATCTACTTGTATTGAACCTAATGACTTCTAGCTTTTTTGGAGGAATGCCCCCACAGTCATAATATCTCTATAATATTTAATTTCTTTCTTCTGGTTCATTCCTTGCTGCTTGCAAGCACATCTCTCTCTTCCTTAACATAGCCTCACTTGTCCCTTCCACCTTGGAAAATTATCCTACATCTCATTTCTTTCACAGTCAATAGTTATCTATATCTACTGCTTCCACTTCCACTCCTCTCACTTCCTAACCCTTTGACATCTGGCTTCCAAATTTGTCATTCATTTGGAGCTGTTCTGCCCAAAGTTACTGATCATTTATTTTTCCTTAAAAATAATTTTTAGTACCTTTTGCTTTTTATGTCACTTGCCTTTCTCAATGTATTCCTATCCCCACATCTTCCCAGAGAGTTTTCCTTAACTCAGCAAAACTAATCAGTGTATTGAAATAGTCTGGCATTACATGCAATGTTCCATCCATACTTATTTTTCCAACATTGACAAAGAAGCAGAGAAGTGACTTTTTATATCTTTTCTTTAGGGCCAAGCTTGGTCAGTATAATATTATATCATTTAGTTTTGATGAGATTCTGATAGACTGATCAATGAAATACCAAAATTAACTGGGGCCTCTATGGAATAATGATGTGCCTAGATATGTGCAAAATTCTAAACTAACTCTTACCCCTTGTCTATGTGTCCCTGGTTATTTCACCTTCCTCTCTACCTTTCCATCCCTGATTACCTTATTTCCCTGCCCATGGTAGGTTTTCCTTTATAAAAATCTCGAGCTTCTCCTGGCCAGGGGGCGTTTCCCGTATTGGGTATCTTCCTTAAGTGGGTATCTCCCTCCCTTAGGGAGTTGCAAGACTGCCCTCTTCTCTACCCCTCCCCCCCCAAGCTGGGGTCTCCCTTAAGGGGTGGAGGATCCAGCTTGGTATGTTGTTACCTGGAATAAATGCCTTTACTTGATTTGGAGATAGCCTGGGCAAATTCTTTTGAGACAATTCTGCACCCCAACAATTTGGGGTGCCACTGAACCTCAACATTTCTATACCTCCCTCTTGAACTCACTATCTCATTCTCCACAATGGCACTTCCAAACCTTTTCATTCCTCTCCAAACTTCCCCTAACTCCTCTTCCCCCAATTCTTTCATCTGAGCATCTTGCCTCATATTTTACGGAAAAAATTAAGGACAAAATTAAGGCCATTGGCCATGAATTCCCTCCTCTCCCCTCTTCCTTACCTCTTATTACTCAGGGGCTTTCTGCCACTCTCTTTTCCCTCACCTGTTTCACATGATGAAATGACTCTACTTCTTAGTGTAAAGGACCAGGTATCATGCTCCCACAATTTAAGATAACCTTTGACATCTTACAACATCAGCAAAGAATTTGGTAAATACAAGTTCTTTTGAAACAGACTTAAAAGTTCCTAGAGGGCAGAACTGTTTTTAATCAACCCTAAGTAGGACAAAGGGCATGGGGTTTTGGAGCATGCTTAATAAGCTGATATAATATTAACTGGCACACCCCGCATAGAATTAGAGCATCATTAACTAATCGTGTGTGGTATGACAAGGGAGGGGACACATGTCAAGGGGAAACATGGGATGGGTGGACCAGGAAGATTGTAACCCAGAAAAGAATGGACCAATCCGGGCCTGGAAGGAAGGAGTCGCAGCATTCTAACAGTATAAAGCTTTCTCTTCTGTATTCGGCACACTCTCTTCCCAGAGTTGTGCCCGCTTCTTTCAAGAACCATAATAAATGATTCTTCACTCACTCTGATCTTAGTTTCATCTGTGACTAAAAGGCTTGATTTCCTAGAGTCATACCACAGAGAGGCAATTGGCTGTGGCAGCTCGCCAGGGCTTAAGCCTCCACTCTAAGGCCTCATTTCTAACATTACCAAGGCTCACATCTCTACTCGTTCAAGTAATTCCATGCACCCTGTGCCCTCCAACAGGGTTACCTGCTCTGTTTCCCCACTCTCACTTATTTTCGGTCTTTCCTTCTCTGCTGGCTTATTTCCTACTTATAAAACATGTCCATGACTTCCCATCTTGGAAAAACTCTTACTCGATCCTTCCATCCCCATTATTAGCCTGTTTCTATTCTGCCCTTTGTAGGTAAACTCCTCAGAAAAGGTTATCTGCAAAAGGTGACTCTACTTTTTCTCCTCTCTTTGTTCTTAACCCCTTTACAATCCAGTTTCTGACGTTATTATTACACTGAAGTTGCTGTCTCCAAAATTACTAATAAATTTTTACTCTCTGAAACTTTTTTTTTCTTTTCTCCAACCAAGCCCTACTTGGTCATTGTTTGGGCCCTGATTGTCTCAGAATGAATGCAAATTGTTTCTGTTTTGGCCAGACACCCTCAAGGGTCTTCCCTTCCCATATCTTTTTTTTTTTAAAGAGGCATTCTTTTACCCCATTTCTTTTCATTCTTTTTTTTTTTTGCATATTTTATTAAGTTATTTTGATTTATCAACAATCACTTCCATATGCTTTTGAGTTTAAAATTTTTCTCCCCCTTCCTCGCCACCCACCCTCCCCAAGAGGGTGCACAGTATGATGCAGGCTAACAGTTACGTTCCTATTCTTTTTTTTTCTTTTTTTAAATTTTTTTTTTTTTGCTAGGCAATGGGGTTAAGTGACTTGCCCAGGGTCACACAGCTAGTAAGTGTTATGTGTCTGAGGCTGAATTTGAACTCAGGTCCTCCTGAATCCAGGGCCAGTGCTCTATCCACTGTGCCACCTAGCTGCTCCCTTAAACACATTTTCACATTAGTGAAGTTGTAAGTAAAAAATTGAAACCAATAGGAGGAACCATTAGAAAGAAGAAATGAAACTCAACAGAAGAGGAAAAAAAAATGATAGCGATTCAACTTTCACAGTTATGATTACTATCTGTGTCTTTGTCTCCATCCTTTTTCGCCCCGTTTATCCTTTTCTTTCTTCTCTTTTCCTTCCCCCGCTCACCAGCATTTTGCTTTTGACCACCACCTCTCCCTTCTGTTATCCCCTACCACTTCTTCCCTCCCTTCCATCCCCTCTCCCTTTTCTTTCCCCTTTTCCCTCCTACTGCCCATAGGGCAAGTTAGATTTGCATACCTAACTGATTATGTTATTCCCTTCTTGAGCCAAATCTGATGACAGTAAGGTTCAAACAATGCTCACCCCCTCCCTTCTTTCCCTCTGCTGTAATAGGATTTTCTGTCTTTTCCTGTAATGTAATTTACCCTTGTCTGCCTCCTCCTTTCTCAGTACATTTTCTAAGATCAGACTAATCCACTTACTTGGATCCATTTAACCCACTTGATTAGATTTTTTTTATCATTACATCAAAGTCAACTAATATCCACCCCCTTTATGTATACTCCTTTAACATGGTGTAATAACAATACAGTTCTCAAGAGTTGCAAGTGTCATCTTCCCTTGTAGGGATGTAAACAGTCTGCCCTTATTAACAACATTTTGTATCTTTCTGTCCCATTTACCTTTTTATGTCTTTCTTGAATCTTGTACTTGAAGATCAAATTTTTTGTTGAGCTCTGGTCTTTTTATCAGGAAGGTTTGGAAGTCCCTATTTCATTGAATATCCATCTCCTCCCTTGAAAAATCATGCTCATTTTTGCAGGGTAGTTGATCCTTGGCTGCAATCCAAGCTCCTTTGCCTTATGGAATATCATGTTCCATGCCCTGGGGTCTTTTAATGTAGAAGCTGCAAGGTCCTGTGTAATCCTGACTGTGGTTCCATGATATTTAAATTGTTTCTTTCTGGCTGCTTGCAGCACCTTCTCTTTCATCTGGTAATTTTGGAATTTTGCTATTATATTCCTTGGCGTTGTCAATTTGGGATCTCTTTCAGGTGGTGAGTGATGTATTCTTTCTATGGTTATTTTACCTTCTGGTTCTAGGACTTCGGGCAGTTTTCCTTTATGATTTCCTGAAAGATACTGTCCAGGCTCTTTTTTTCATCATGATTTTCAGGTAGTCCAGTGATTTTTAAATTGTCTCTCCTGGATCGATTTTCCAGGTCAGTTGTTTTACTGATGAGGTATTTTATGTTTTCATCTATTTTTTCATTTTTTTGTTTCTGTTTGACTGATTCTTGCTCTCTCATAGAGTCATTAGTTTCCATTTGTCCAATTCTAGTTTTTAACAGATTGTTTTCTTCTGTTAGTTTTTGTACTTCCTTCTTCAATTGGCCAATTGTATTTTTAAGGGATTTGTTTTCTTCAGTGTACTTTTTTTCCAGTTTGCCAATTGTGTTTTTTAGGGACTTGTTTTCTTCAGTGTACTTTTTTTCCAATTGGCCAATTGTATTTTTTAAGGACTCTTCTACCTCTCTCATTAGACTTTTAAAATCCTTCTTGAGCTCTTCTAAGAAGGCTTTTTGGGCTTCAGACCAGTTCATATTCCCTTTTGATGTTGCAGATGTGGGTTTGTTGACAATGTTGTCCTCTTCAGAATTTCTGTCTTGATCTTCACTCTTCTCATAATATGAATTTATGGTATGTTTCTTTTTACTCGTGGTGTTTCTTTATTCCTTGGCCTTTAAAGAGATTGAGCTCTCCTGCTGGGGAACAGAGGCACTGACCCAAGCTTGTTGTGTTGGGAGCCTAGGTCTTGGTCACTGGCTTTGTGTGCTGGGGCTTCTTATGTTGGCATTTGGAGGCTGTAAAGTTTTGGCAGCTTACCTCGTGTTGGGCTGGAATCAGCAAGGCTGGAACTTTCAGGCAGTTCTAGGTTGCCTGCTTTTCCTTTCCTTTAGCTGTCTTCAGCTCCTTTTAGACGGGTGCTGCGGGGTGTTTATCTGCCTGGGGCCGCTTGAGGTGCTGTCTCCCTCCTTTCTGCTAATGCACTGGAAGATTCCTTTGTGGTAGAGTGCTGAGGCACCTGGTGGTTTTCTGAGCTGGTTTCCACAGGTTCCCCCACCCTCACTGAGTCACTTGGAGGTCTAGGTGTTGGTGTTTGCCTGCTCTACCACCTGGGCTTCAGGATCTCTTCCTGGTTGACATTTGGAGGTTCTGACAGCTTACCTGGTGTTGGGCTGAAATCAGCAAGGCTGGGGCTTTAGGAAGACTTTAGGTTGCTTTCTTCAACTCTTTTCAGATGAATGTTGCAGGGTACTTATCCACCTGGGGCCTTTTGTAATGCTGCTTCCCTTATTTTTGCTGAGGCACTGGGAGACCCCTTTGCTGAGCTGCTGCTCCCTGTCTTTCTTCTAGTTCAGGTGTTCCAGGGTTTTTTCCTGGGGTGATATTTTCTGGGTTTTCAGAGGTTGATAGGGGAGAGTGAGAGCAACTGCCTTTCCACTTTGCCATCTTGGCTCCCGGAAGCGGAAGTCCTACCTCATTTCTTATTAAGGTATTGCCACAGTCAAACTGAGACCTGTTAAAGACCTTAGCTTGAAAAGTCTAAGGTTCCCTCCCCATTGCTTACTGGGCCATCTCCACTTGTCCTGATCTGTATTTGGCCATAGGACCCAGATGATTGCAGAGGAGAAAGTGAAGCTGGTGATTTTACACAGCCCTCCCTCTCTTTAATCCAATTCACTTGCATGTCATGGCATCCCCTCTCTAATGTCATGGTCCTCTGAGAATGAAGGACAAACAGCAGCAGCAAGCAGCGATCTCTTAATTGACAAATTCTATGGCCTTTTTCTCAGTCATCATTCTCCTTGACCTCTCTGCAGTCTTTGACACTGTTATTCACTCCATACTCCTGCACGCTCTCTTCTCTCTTAAATTTCTGGGATACTACTCTCGCCTGGTTCTCATCCTACCTCTTAAGACTGCTCTATCTCTGTCTCCTTTGCTAGATCCTCTTCCAGATCATGGCTTCCTAACTGTGAGTATGATGTGGTGTGGGGTTGCTGGGAACACTGAAATGTCAGGGTACAGGGAGTCTGCCTGGAAAGAATTCAAGCACTCAAGCCTTCTTTCAATCCAAGTGACAAGCTTTATTCTAAGGCCAATAGAATGAGGAGATTCTTAGGGAATCTGTGCCTTGATGGGGGTAAGATTGATACTTAAACACAAAAAAAGACAGTGCGAAGATTTGAAGGTGATTAAGAAGTGGTAAATAGCCTGGAGTGGCCCAGGTTGGACAGTGAAAGGAGTTAAGTGGTTTGGGCAGTGTTGGAGAGCCAAAGTGTAAGGACTGTTGAGTATCTAGATGGGATGGGATGGGTGAGAGTCCAGGGACTGGGTTGTGGGGGAAAATACACAGCTGCTGAAATGTATGGGAAAATTCAGGGTCTGAGTCTCCACACTTCATCAGGTATCTCTCATGGTTCTGGCCTGGACCCTCTTTTCTTCTCCCTCTATACTACTTTACTTGGTGATTTCATCTCCATGCAGATGATTCTCAAATCTACCTCTCCTCCCCCCAAATTCTTTTCTGACCTCCGATCTTATATCTACAATTGCATCTCAGGCAAGGTGAGCTTGGATGTCCAGTACACAGCTTGAACTCATCTTTTCCTCCAAACCCTACCATCTCCATATTACTGTAGAGGTCAGCACCATCCTTGCATCCCTCAGGCTTATAACTTAGGATTCATCCTGGAGTCCTCACAATTTCTCACCCCTTCCCCCCATATCTATAATCTGTTGCCAAGGCCTGTTGATTTTACCCTTGCAACATCTCTCAAATGCACCCTTTTCTCTCCTCTGACACTTGCCATCCTTCTAGTGCAGGTCCTTATCACCTTATGCCTGTATCACTTAAGTAGCCTGCTGGTACATCTGTCTGCCTCAAGTCTCTCCTCCAATCCATCCTCTGTTCAGCCACCAAAGTGATATTCCTAAAACTCAAGTCTGATCATATCACTTGCCTTCCCTGCCCCCCTAATCAGTAAACTTCAATAGCTTCCTATTGCCTCCTAGATCAAATACCACATCTTCTGTTTGCATTCAAAGCCCTTCATAACCTATGTCTTTCCTCCATTTCCTACCTTTCCAGTCTTCTTACACTTTATTCCCCAATATGTACTCTTTGATCTTGTGACACTGGCCTCCTAGCTATTCTAGAAACAAGACACTCCACCTCTTTGCTCCTGGCATTTTCTCTGACTATCCTCCTTGCCTGGAACCATCTCTCTGCTCTGCTTTGACTACTGACTTCCCTGGTTTCCTTTAAGTCCTCTTCTACAGGAAACCTTCCTCATCCTTTCTGAGTTCCAGTGTCTTCCTTCTGTAAATTATCTCCTATTTATCTTGTATGTAGCTTGCTTCGTATATATTTGTTTGCATGTTGCCTTCCCCATTAAATTGTAAACTTCTTGAGGACAGGAGACTGTCTTTTCCCTCTTTTTGTATCCCCAGAGGCTAGCACATAGACACCTAATAAGTGTTTATTGATTGATTGGTTACATAGTTGTTTGTATATTTTGCATGTTTCTAACTTTCTTTCTGGACATACTTAGAACAGCACTTGGCACATATATGTGCTTAATAAATGTTTATTGTTGGATTGGTGCTGTGTTTGTTTTTTTCTGGGTCTTATGAAAATCTGTTCTGGTGATTGATTTTTCCATTTTTAAACTAGTACTGAATATTTTTGATGATTACTTCTCTGTAATATAGTTTGAGATCTAGTAATTCCTTTTTTTGTCTTATTTTATATTTTTCTAATCTTATTTAATATTTTCCCCAATAGCATGCAAAAACGATTGTAATATTCTTTTTTCAAATTTTGAGTTCTAAATTATCTTGCCTTTACTCCACCCTCCCCATTGAGAAGGCAAGCAATTTAAAACACATTTTCATGTAAGTCATTCAGTGGAAAGAAAAAAAAACGACAAAAAGAAAACTGAAAGTAAAGAAAGAAAAAGTATCTTTGATCTGCATTTAGGTTCTACCAGTTCTTTTTCTGGAGATGGACAGCATTTCATCATAAGTCCTATAGAATTGTCTTAGATCATTGTATTGCTGAGAATAGCTAAGTTATTCATAGTAGATAATCATACGGTATTGCTGTTACTGGGCACAATATTCTGGTTCTGCTCATTTCACTTTGTATTAATTCATATAAGTCTTTCCAGGTTTTTCTGAGAGCGTCCTGCTCATCATTTCTTAAAGCACAGTAATATTCCATCACCATCATGTAAAATAGCTATTCCCCAGTTGATAAACATCCCCTCAATTTCCAATTCTTTGCCACCACTAAAAGAGCTGCTATAAATATTTTTGTGCGCATAGGTCCTTTTCCTTTTTTTTTTTTAAATCTCTTTGGGATACACATCTAGAAGTGGTATTTCTTGGTCAAAGGGTACGCATAGTTTTGTAGCCCTATGGGCATAGTTCCAAATTTGTCTCCAGAATGATTGAATCAGTTGCCCTGAGACTTGGCTCCTGGTTTGCTGGGGCCAGGTTTGTGCTGGCGTGACCCATGCTAGATTATGCTTCTCCCTCACTCTGTGCAACAGACCTTTCCTGATGACCTGTTGTCTTGGGTTGGAAAATTGTTTCACTCCATCTTTTTGTGGGTTCTGCTGCTCCAGAATTTGTTTGGTGTCCTTATTTAAAGGCATTTGGAGGAGAGCTCAGGCAAGTCCCTACCTTTACTCCGCCATCTTAGCTCTCCCTCTTTTTGAGATCAAATAAGTCTAAACCTGCTTTTTTTCATTATCATTATTATTACTAGCACAATGACGCATAGTAAGTGCTATATAAATGTTAGCTGTTGTTGTCTCTCTTGAGACTCTTGACCTTTTTATTTTTTTATCTATGAAGTAATCATTTGTTATGGAATTGGATATGTATATTAGTTTAGATAGCACTATCTGTCATTTTCATATATTGACACCTCCTAACCATGAGTAGTTGCTTTCTTTCCAGTTATTTAGTTTTCTCTTTGTTTTTGTAAAGAATGTTTTGTAGTTATGTTGATACAGTACTTCTTTTCTGTCTTGGTTAAGATCTTCATTGTTCCATTCTCTCTGGGGTTGTGTAGAATTCTGTCTTTGGTCACGTATTATTTATTGGTTCCTTTTCATTATAGTATTTGCCATATTTTGATTTCTCTTAGTGATTTTGCTTATTTTCCTTCTTTTTAAAATCCTCTTTTGGTTTATATGTGAAGTAAGCTTTTTTCTCTTTTGGTGTCATTGGTATAACTGCCACTTCTTCCCCCCCTGCAACCCACCCCCCCCCTTTTATGGCATTCCTTGTCATTTGCTGCTTGTCCTGTCCCCTTTAATTATTGGTGCAGACCTCCTGAGGCAGAACTTCCTTAGCCTCCTTGTATGAGGTAACTGGCCTGTGATCCTGCCCTGAGAAACGCGTATGGGACACATCTCAACTGTTTTTTCAGTCACCTTTCCCTTTGGCCTCATGGGGCCATTTGTTTTCAGCTTGATACTGAATCTCTTTTTCCCCTTTTCTTCATATGGAAAGGCAAGGTCCATATCTGATAAGTGTGCTTGGATGGGGGGTGTTCTGACAGAGTTGCTGCAACTTCAGTTGGGTCCCTATTGAAGGGTTGGCCAAGCATAAATTCTCTTGGGCATAGGGGAAGTGCCCAACAGAGCCTGACTGAATGATGTAAATTATAAAGTTCTTTGTATTAATTGCTTTCTTTCAAATTATATATCTATATGTATGTGTGCATATGCAATCAATAAAAATCTGGCTTTTCCTCCACACCCCCAACTGAAGAACTAAAGTAAAACAAACCCCGTTACAAATGTGTGTAGTCAATCAAAATAAATTTCCACATTGTCCATATTCAAAAATAACTATTTCTCTTTTTTGTCAGTATGAGTCCTATATTTCTTTATCAGGAGATGAGTAGCATGTTTCATCATACTCCTGAAATTGGTCATTTTTCTGACCTAATTCTTTCAAAGTTGCTTGCCTTTACCATATTACTTTCAGTGTATAAATTGTTCTCTTGGTTCTCTTCACTTCACTCAGCGTAATATCATAAAAATGTAACCAGATTGTTCTGAAATCATCCCATTCTATAATATCTTATGACGTTAGTATTCTATTACATTTACATATCAGTCATTCCCCAGTTGATGTGTGCTACCTCAGTTCCTAATTCTTTGCCACCACAAACAGAACTGCTATAAACATTTTTGGACATTCGTGATTTGCTTTACTTAGGACTTATTCTTTACTTAATCTACTTTCCTTTTAATTCCCTCTCTAACTTTCTCCCCCTTCTCTCCTGTTTCCCTGTTGAATGAAATGTTTTGGTTTTCGGGGGTGGGGGGGGTGCGCGTGCACACCCACAGGCACAAGTACATACAAGTTCTTCCTTCCTTTAACTATTTCAGATGAAGTGTTACTTGTTCCCCATCCCTCTCTTCCTTGTTTGTATAGAAGCCTACTTGTGCACCCTAATTAGAGAGATAATTTTCTTTAGCCTTCCTTTCCCTTCTGCCACTTCCCTTTTCTTTTCATTCTTCTCTTAAAATCGTTAGGGCATAACAGAATCCCAAGCTTTGTCTAATTAGACTCCTCCTTTGACTCCTGATGATAATAGGGCTGGGGGGGGGGGTAAACTTATCATCTCCTCATTTAAATGTAAGCAGTTTATCCCTGCTTTGCCCTTTACTTATTTGTTCGAGTTTACATTTTTATGTTTCTCTTCACTCTTGTGTTTGAGCTTCAAAGTTTCCCAACTAGCTCTATCTAGTCTTTTCATCAAAATGCTTAGAAGTCCTCTGTCTCACTGAAGGTACATTTACCTCCTGTAACATTATACTCATTTTTTCTGGGCAAGTTATTTTTGGGTGTAAACCCATATCTTGTGCCTTCTGTAATACCATATTCTAAGTTGTCTGCTCCTTTACAGTGGTGTCTGCTAAATTAATGTGATCTTGACTCTGGCTTGTTGGTACTTGAATTCTTTCTTTCTGACTGTTTGCAGTATTTTTTCATTGACCTGGAAGCTGTAGATTTGGGCTATGATGTTCTGGAGTTTGCATTTTGAGTTTTCTTTCAGGAAGAGACTGGTGGATTCCTTCTATTTTTACTTTGCCCTGTGGTTCTAAGACCTGGCCATTTTTTTCTTTTATTTTATTCTTGTAATTTTATAGTATTTATTATGTCTTATATATTATGCAGTATGACATCAACATTTTTTGGGTTAATTTTGTCCATATTTTTGTATGTATGCATATATGTACATGTTATCTCTCATGCTTCTTTCATTTGTATTTTAACCATGTCATTTTATTCAGCCTAGCTTTTTTTTCTTGTCAGTTTATGCTTTTAAAAAAAGCCTTTAAAATTATTATTTTTTAAGCATTTTTTAAAAATTTTGTGTTCCAAATTCTTTCCCTCCTCTTCCGCCCACAGAGAAGGCAAGCAGTATATCAATTATGCATGTAAAATCATGCAAAACATTTCCATATTAGCCATATTTTTTTTTTCAAAAGCCAAGTAAAATACGAGTATAGATAGCTTTGATTTCTTTTGAAAACTGCCTATTTATATCCTTTGGACATTTATCATAAATTGGAGAAAGATTCTTATTTTTACAAATTAGGTTAAGTTTTATTTCAGTGTATATTTGAGAAATGAGGTCTTTATCAGAGAAACTTGCACTAATTTTTTTGAAAAATGTTCTTTGTCTTTGGTCCCTTTTATCAAAATGTAGTTTCATGATAATCCCTTTTAATTAAGGTTTATTTTTAGCTTTTGTTTTTGCTTTGGCTGAGATCATGATTATTTCTCCTGCCTTTTTTTAATTCGGCTGAAGCATATTAGATTCTGCTATAGCCTTTTATTTTCAGTGTGTGTGTTTCTGTTTCTGTTTCAAGTGTGTCCCTTGTAAGTGATGTTTGTTGGAGTCTGGTTTCTAATCTATTCTGCTGTCTACTTTCTGTTTTTTGGTAAGCTCATCCCATTCACTTTCATAGTAAAGATTACTGTGCATTTTTTTCTGTCCCATTTTCTTCTGTTTCTCCTTCTCTCTCTTTTTATCTTGTCCCTCCTCAAAAGTCTACTTTGTTTCTAACCACTGCCTCCTTTAATCTGTCCTCCCCTTTAACATTCTTTCCCCCTTTCTCTTAGCCAATCGTCCCAATCCCCATTTCCCTATTGGGAGGCTAGATTTCTATATGAAACTGTGGGTATGTGTATATGTATAGGTATACACACATGTTCTTCTTCTTTGAATCAATTCCAATTTCTCTTTTCCTCTCCAGTATAAAAGCTCTTTCTTGCCTGCCTTTTTTATGTGAGATAATTTCCCCCATTCTGCCTCTCCCTTCCTCCTTCTTGCAGTGTATCCCTCTTTCTCAGTTTTTCATTTTTTTGGGAGATCATCCCAACATAATCAAATCATACCTTTGTCCTCTTTCTGTATAAACTACTTTTAACTGCCTTAAAAATGATAAAGTTCCTAGGAATTACATGTGTTATCTGCCCATAAAGGAGTGTAAACAATTTAACTTTATTGAGTCTCTTATGATTTCTCTTTCATCTTTATCTTTTTATACTTCCCTTAAGCCTTGTGTTTGAATGTCAGGTATTCTATTGAGCTCTGGTTTTTTCATCAGAAATGCTTGAAAGGCCTCTATTTCATCAAATATCCATTTATTCCCCAGAAAGGTTATACTCAGTTTTGCTGGGTAAGTGATTTTTGGTTGTAATCCTAGCTTCTTTGCCTTTCACCATACATTCCAAGCCCTCTACTCCTTTAATGTGGAAGTCACTAAGTCTTGTGTGATCCTGACTGTGGCTCCACAGTATTTGAATTGTTTCTATTTTTGGCTACTTGAAGTATTTTCTTTTGACCCAGGAGCTCTTTCATTGGCTCTAGTATTCCTGGGAGTTTTTGTTTTGGGATCACTTTCAGGTAGATTCTTTCTTCTTTTTTTTTTTTACACTCTAGATCTATAATATCAGGGCTGTTTTCCTTGATAACTTTTTTCCCCTTTTTTAAGGCAATTGGGGTTGAGTGACTTGCCCAGGGTCACACAGCTAGTACGTGTCAAGTGTTTGGTCTGAGGCTGGATTTGAACTCAGATCCTCCTGACTTCAGGGCTGGTACTCTATCCACTGTGCTACGTAGCTGCGCCCCCTTGATAACTTCTTGAAATATATGTAGCCTCATTATTTGATCATGGCTTTCAGGTAGTCCAGTAAGTCTTAAATTATGTCTCTTTGATCTGTTTTCCAGGTCCATTGTTTTTCCAATGAAATATTTCACGATTTTTTCTTATTTTTTATTCTTTTGATTTTGTTTTATTGTTTTTTGTTGTTGCATACAGTCATTATCTTTTAGTTACCCAGTTCTTTTTGAGGAATTACTTTCTTTAGTGAGCTTTTATGCCCTTTTTCCATTAGTCCAATTCTGTTTTTTAAGATATTATTTTCTTCAGTATCTTTTTATGCGTCTTTGCCCAAGCTGTTAAGTCTTTTCTTAATTTTCTTATATCATTCTCATTTCTTTTCTGAATTTTTCCTCTACTACTATTGTCTCTTTAATTCTTCCAGGAATTCTTGTTGGGCTTGTTCCAATTAACATTTTTCTTTGAGGCTTTGTTGCTATTTTCATATTGATGTCGTCTTCTGAGTTTGTGTCTTGGTCTTCTCTGCCATTGTAATAGCTTTTCATGGTTAGATTTTGTTGTTGTTTGCCCATTTTTTTCAGCCTATATTTTGACTTTGAATTTTATATTAATGTTGGGCTTTGCTCACTGGAGGGTGAGAAGATACTCACTGTCTCAGGCTTCAGACTTTTTTGTAATGCTGTTTTTAGAGCTGGTTTGTGGGATGTGCAAGTTTTTGTTGCTTCCAAGGTGATGTGATCTGGGGAGAGATGTGGTCACTGCTCTCTTGTTCTGAATTCTTGTCTTTACCAAGGAAGGGCCCCTGATCCTCTGCAGCCACTAGAACTAGTGTCCTTCTGAGCCCTGGAACTGTGACCAGGGCCTCAGTTCGTAGCTCCTCTTTACTTTAGAACTGCAGTTAGGGCTTTTAGCTCCCTTGGGCTTTTAGCTCCCTTGTGCCAGACCCCCAGTGCTTCTTTTTGCTCTGGAACTGTGGCCCAAAACTAAGTATGGCTAATGAAGTTGCCAAACAGTGCCACCTGTACCAAGTGCCACCAGAGAGTCCCTTGTAATCTCTTTCTAACCAGTTGTCTAATTCCCTTATGGTTTCTGGATTGAGAGCTCCTGAAATTGCAGGTAATGCTGCCATTGTTAGAGCTGCCTCCAGAGCTTGCTGCTAATCTTGTGGCACATGCACTCTGAGCTGGCACACACCTACTACCCTGGTGTGAAAGATGTCTCCTCTGACCTTCTAAGTTGTCTTAAGCTAGAAAAAATATCTCACTTTTTGCTGGCTGCCACTCAGAAATTCTATTTGAGCTATTAAAGTTGTTTTAAGGAAATGTTGGGAGAGTTCAGTTGTGTAACTGCCTCTCCTCTGCGATCTTGTCTCAGTCTGACTTCCTGCTTATTTTTATGGTTTAAAAAAACTAGTCTGCAAAACTATTTTAGCCTTAAAACCACCATAACTATCAACACAAAATCAATACCAATTCTACGTGGGCACCAGGGCATTAGCATTGGTTTTAGTCTTTACTCAAAAATTCAGTAGCTGTGTGACCACAGCAAATCACCCAATATTTCTGACTCAGTTTCTTCATCTATAAAATGGACATAATAATATCTGCATCAGTAGTCATATAGCTTATAACAACACTATTTATAAGTACTTAAGCGAAAAACTAACTGACCTATAGGGAGAAGTTTACTGTGAAACAGTAATTGTTTTGAAACCTGTTTTATGACCTAGCTAGACCTGAGAAAAATAAAACATCCAGTTGAGGAGTGACCAATAACGTTATGACATGAATAAAATGAAATATTGTACCGTAACGCAATAGCAAATTTGAAGGATTCGGAAAAATTTTTAATTCTTTATAAAGTAATGCAGTTGGAAGGAAGCAGAAGTTGGAGAACATGTTATACAAAGCACTAATATTAAAAAAAAATCAACATTGAAATTTCAGAACTCTGATCTAATCTAATAGGATATATGAACCTTGAAGGTGGGGACTGTTTCATTTTTGTCTGTATTCTCAATGTTTCTGGCCCATAGGCACTTGATAAATTATTATTATTATTTTTTTATCAAATTCAATTGCAAGTCATGTCAAAGAGTGAAATATTTCAATATCCTTTTTGTCAGAGAGATCACCTGGTAGAGTATAGATGGGGAATAAACATTGATTTTTTTTAGACATGAACAATTGCTGTTTTATTTGATGATATTTCCTTAAAAGCCAGGTTGTTTTGGGATGGAAGGCATGTCATTGTGAAATGATAATGATATAAAGAGGAAAAGATCATTGATGAAACATTTTTAAAAAGTGAACAAATGCAAATATTTCTACTTTTTTGTTTTCCTGATCTTTACTATATAGTTTGCATCAAAGTGAATTAACAGTAGATCTTATTTGTTCTTTTAGGTGTGCACAAGCTGTGAAGATAATGCTAGTGCAGTTGGATTTTGTGTAGAATGTGGGGAATGGCTTTGCAAGACTTGTATAGAAGCACATCAACGAGTAAAATTCACTAAGGATCATCTAATTAGGAAGAAGGAAGATGTCTCAGGTAATACAGGGACTTTGATATTCGTTGTTGCCCTTTCTCACCTTCAGTACATGTATATGTTGTCTTGTCAGCACTAAATTGAGCCATAAGGGACCACTCAACTCTAGCAGATATGATTTGAGAGCAGGTAAGTTCCATAACTACTTTTTTTGGTATTCTGGAAAAAACAAATCACCACATTTGTGATTCACCTTGATGTCAGTTTGAGGGGTTAATTTTAAGACAATGAGGACTTGGCCATTTTAATGAGTTGTAATATAATTATTAGCCTCTTAAATTGACCTTGCCTGAAGAGCTCTGTAAAGCAACATATTATGGATAATCAGGAAGCCTTTTAAATTCTGTCTCAGATTTCATCTTACAATATGAAAATGGCTTATTTTGCTACAGAGGCTGTTGGAGCATCTGGTCAGCGCCCTGTTTTCTGTCCTGTCCACAAACAAGAACAGTTGAAACTTTTCTGTGAAACGTGTGATAGACTGACATGTAGAGACTGCCAACTATTGGAGCACAAGGAACATAGGTACCTGTGTTGAAATGCTTTACCTTATGTTTGACTTGCTTAGGTGAAGAAAATTTCAAGGAGCCCAACAATTTACACCTCCATTCTAAAATACAGAAATTATCTGAGAATCAGTAGTATACTTAAGATGTGAGAATAAGTTGTTAGTCAGCAGTTCTTTTCTTTTTTTAAGCAGTGGGTAGGATAAGTAAGTTTTGAACAGTCATAAAGAAGTCCATTTACAACCTGAATCTGACAACCAGAGAGTTTGAGTACAGGCAAGGTCAAATAATAGCTGAAATTTTTCCAGCTCTGATTAGTTGTACCTACACCCCTCGAGTGTTGTATGTAACCATCTAAATAGAATAGGGCATTGTGCTCAGTAGTCGGTTTTACTTCTGGTGGCAATTACTTGCACTGTCCTTAAAAGGGCCTTAGTACTGAAAAATTGGGAGCTCTAGTAATATAGCATCATTATTATCACAGCCCCAGTGATCTTTGGAGTGTGAAGACAGAAGATATTCCTAACTTTTTATGTTGTGTTGGCATGGGTAAAACAAAATGCATCCCTCATAGAGGGCCTCAAGAAAAATACATAACTTGGGCTTAACATAGCTTGATGCATCCACCTAGACACTTAAAGAGGAACTTGCTGCAAAGATATTTTCCCCTCGTTATATTTTTCTTCTAGTTTTAGTTGCATTGGTTTTCTTTGTATAAAAACTTTAAATTATATATGTAATCAAAATTGTTCATTTTATCTTACTGTTATATTTTTTATATCTTCTTTGGTCTTGAACTCTTTCCTTATCCATAGATCTTAAAGGTAATTTTGTCTTTGCTTTTCTGATTTGTTCGTGATGTCTCCTTTTGTGTCTAAATCATGTATCCATATGTAGTTTATCTTATCTTGCTGTGAGATGCTGGTGTATATTTAGTTTCTATCAGATTGCTTTCCAGTTGTCCCAGCGGTTTTGTTTGAAAAGTGAGTTATTAAAACAATAGCAGAATTTTTTGAGTTTTTCAAACATTAGGCTGTTGTATTAATTTTCTTCTGTATGTCGTATGCCTAATTTGTTCCAGTGGTTGACCTCACTATTTCTTAACCTAGACCAAATTGTTTTGATGATTACATTACTGTCTTGGATAGTTTGAGATCTGGTACTACTACAACCTCTTCCTGCTCCCTCCCTCCCCTTCCCCCTTCATCTGTCTTTAAATTCTTGATCTTTTCCTCCAGATGAATTTCATTATCATTTTTTCTCGTCTATAAAGCAGTCTTAATTTGATTGGTGTGGATGGTAGCAAATACATAAATTAATTTAGCTAGTACTCTCATTTTTATTCTATTGGCTCAGCCTATTCATGAAAAGCCGTACTTTTGATAACATCATCTCATTTATATGGCACTTGGGGTTACAGAGCACGTTCTTATCAACAACCATGTGAGATATAGGGTAAATATTATCTCAATCTTATAGAGAAGAAAATTGAGACCCAGAAAATGTTAAGTGGCTTTCCAAAGTCATGAACGAGTAATGCAGCCAGTTCTCAAATTCATGTTTCCTGATTTTGAGACCAGTATTCTTGCCAGTAAGTTCTGTTATCTTTCCTTATGAAGCACAGTTCGTTATGCTCAAGTTCAATATTGAAGCTGTTCTTGCTCTCCTATTCACTTTCCGTGATGAAATCCTATAGAGCAGGCGCACACATTTCATCCTGATGCTTTCTACCTAGGCTACACTCTAGATCCACAAGGTACTTCTGTCATTGTTGATTTGGATTGGCCTTTCTAACCACATTACTTTCATCTTTTTCCTCATTGTATTTGCTTCTTGCCTATTGAATATGAAATTAACATTTCTATAACTTTCTTTGGCATTCTAACCTGGGCTTAGAAAAAAAATTTTAAATACAAGGGCATCATACAGTGGATGAATGATAGTCCCTCAGAAAGAAAAGTCACATTTCCTGTAGGTAGTTGGTGATGCTGATTTGTGGCTCTGGAAGGGCTACAGGCTCATTTTCATTTTTTGTCAGTCAATAAACATTTATTAAGCACATTCTTTGTGACCAACACAGTGCCAAGTGCTGAGGACACTAAAAGGGACAAAGGACAATTTTTGCCCACGAGGAACTCACAAGCTAATATCTTTATACCCTTAAGGAGCTAGGTGGGAGATGTGGCAGTTGAAATTATTGAGAACTTTAAGAACTGAGGCAATTAAATCCACGAATATGAATATTGATTTATTAGCAAGGCACGCAGTTGCATAAAAAATTAGATACAAGGCCCTTCAGTGGGCATAATGACACCATTTAGTAGTTAACAAAATTTTCTTATAGTCAGTAATGAGAAACTATTCAACTTTCACAAACTTGAGTAACATGGTTGTTCTCTCTGATCAGAGTTTTAGAAAACTTGTGGTTATTTCGAGAATATCCTGGTATATTCTGTGGTTATTACAAAAACATATAAAATATATAGAACATTTTTGTGCTCAATACTCACTGCTTCAGTTCCTAGAAATATATCAATATCTTAGTACCCTCAAATTATAGGATTTACAGCAAAGCGAGGCCTAATTCACAAAATGGAAAGAACCAAACAAAGTGGAGTCAGTTTGATTCCTTCAATTTACCCCTTTGGTCCTTGGGACATTTATTCTCCATGAATCACTTGCCCAATCCCAAGTGGATAAGGCTCATTGTATGGTAGAATCCCTGTTTTGAGCTATCATCAGATTATTAGGCAATAGTTTTAAAAAGGTTTTAGTACAGCAAGCAATTCAGTAGCTAATTCAAAATCAAAAGACGGTTATGAGGCCTACAATAACAAGAGGCAATTTGAATATAGCTGTCTATATGCTACCTCCAGGAGGATAACCAAGAAAACCAGGAAAATGGGTTTTACCATGTGATATCTTTATTAGGGTATATGGGGGTGTTCAGGGAGAACTAGCAGCTCTGGTGTGAGGGCTTGCCAAACCCTTTTCAGGGCTGCTCATCTACCTTTGGTGATCACCTTCCTCCATCTCTCACCTGTGGCTTGAAGAGGCAATAGCATGGACAGTGGCCACACCCCGTAAAACCTTTTTGACAGACAGGCTGCACTAGGTTGAGGATAACTGACAGGTCTCAAACCTGTTGGTGAGTTAAGCGGATGTCTACCCTAAGCATATGAAGACTTCCTGTGGTGGAATGGACAGATGAGAAGAATTTGTTCTAGTGACCATGAAGTTGTCTGAAGTAGGCACTGTGAAGTGCTTAGAACTTGGTCAGACGTCAAAAACGCCGCTGCATCCCAGGTCATCACCTGTCATCCTGACTTTTGTCTTGCCCTTGGACTTTGTTGATTCTGCAAGAGAAAGTGAGACCGACGACTTTGTGCAACTCTGCCTCACTTAAATCCAATTCACACTTGAGTCACGACATCACCTTATGATGTCATTGGTCCTCTTTGAAATGAAGGCCAAACATCTTTATTAGGCCATTGGCTTTCTGCTACAACCTGTTGGATTTTGTAAAGGCTTGTTGCAGTCTTATCTAATCAGTTAATATAGGAACAATAGGATTGTAGCACAAGCCCATACTTTTGCCGCTGTAAGAAGATAGACAGCATGGTTTTACATGACTCTCACAGCTGCAAAAGGAGGTGATGTCTTGACTCGAGTATGAATTGGATGTAAGGATTTTACATATAAAATTGCATTAAGTTTGAAGGGATGTAATAGACTCACATTGTGGCTTGGGCCAACTTCTCGATCTCAAGAGAGGGATTTCTAACTGCCTGCTCTGAAGCAGTGATCTCAATATATGGATATGGACCACCAGAGGGCTTTTATTCCTAGTCTTTTTTCTAGTACGGAGTTCACTGAGAAAACTCAGTAAATACAAACATCATGATCAAAACAAAAACAGTACAATAATGACCACTATTAAATAATATTAATATTCCCTGCAACCTGGCAACCCACTTTCAGTGTTCATCTAAGTGGCACATTTCATCTTACATCCCAGATGTCCCATGTAGTCATCTGGTTCCTAGAAACATCTTTGGACATTCCAGAATAAGCTCCATTATGGGGCAGCTCTGAAGGGGTTCTTCCTAGAAGATCTGCTCTTCTCTCAGTATCAAGTCGGTTGTAAAGATTTCCAGGTTATTTTGCTTAAATCTGCCACTAATGAGACTCAATATAATTTATGCAATATTCTAAAATTTGTTTTCCAATAACTAGTTTATGTGTTCAAAACCAGTACAGACCTTGTGGTTCTAATTCTGTTAATAATGGAGCTATGAGAAGAACATTAAAATTACTAATAAAATTTTATATGTAAAATCCTTAATCCAGTTTTGAGAACTTGTTACTAAAACTCAAGTCCTGTATATTCTATTAGAAACATATGGAAGCCTAACTCTTAGAGACAACAGTCTGATACTATTTTCTCAAAATTAACTATTCCATTTAATTTTTTTAAAAAAACTTTTACATTCTTATCTAATTCTCCCCTTTTGCGGATATTGTCCCCGTATTATTCTGATAGAATATAACTATTAGCAAGAGCATGGCAAAGCTAGGCACTCATTAGTTGCTTAGGATACTGAGTCGACTATAAATTCAGATTGAGAATAATAAGATTTTTTAATGCTTACATCCTCTTATAGTAACTTAAATGTTTTAGTATTAAGTAATTAATAGATTGAGTATTGAAGCAATACAACTTTCACTATTTACCTGCCCTCTTTACGGAAATTTGCTGTGAAAGGAAATGAGAGGGACATTGGTTATCATCATATCAAAACTATCCTTTCAGGGTCACAGATATAAGCCATAAGGTATCTCTGTTTGAGTCATATTTGACAGCCAAACGTAATAAAGTTCCATTCCACATTATTTGTAGGGTGTCAAAAGGCAGGCTTACATTTAAACAGGTGGGAAAATTTCCTGTTCAGAAAGCAATAACACAATGGGAAAACTGAGTCAAGAGTCTCTTAATCTTTGCCTAAGCCAAGATCATCCCATCAACTTTTCTTTGGCACAGACATCCATCTGATTCCTCTTAAATGGTGGACTATTGGCTTCTTGGCAATTTAGACAGCCTGAAATCAAAGCTTAGAACAATATATTAGAACATGAGATTTTGCTTCAAACAGCAAAATTTCACTAATCATAGCCTAGGGTTAGGTTGTTAACATTTCCCTTATGTTCCACTAACAGTTTACATTCTGGAATTTCACATGTACAGTGACTAGTTGGCTCAAAAACCACCAGAAGAGTTGCTGGATATTAATTTCTGTTGTTACTAAGTTGGTTCAAAGGCTTAACCTCACTGCATACTAACTATTATCAGGTAGAGTTTTATAATTTTATAAGTGATAGTCAAATAATTCTAGATGAAACTCATTCTATTTGCTATTAGCAAACCTATAAATTTCCTCATTGTGGCTAGGAGAAGTCCTAGTTCCTCAAACTTCAGAATTTTATAACATGTGATCGGCAGGGCTGGTCAGATCTTATGACTCAGCCCAAGAGGAAACTCACAGATTAAGGATACTTCTTAAAGAGGACTTCGTTACTCTCTCAACAGCAAATTATTACTATCCAATTTATAGCAAAATATACCCCATTAAATATTTAAGATTTCAAGCATTTTTATCACATTGTTTTAACAGTTCAACTCACAATCTAACAGCATGCAGATTATGAATTGAACTGTTAAAAAGAATGTGACAGCATCCAGATTAAAAGTGAAAATTGCAGTATGCCAGCATTTCTGATACAATGACACACCAGCTTTTATATTTCTATTGAATGCATTTAGTATAAAATACCAAAAGTGACAAAATGAATGCCTTATCCTAATCATTCATCTTATCAGTCCTGTCATTCCTCTGCAATCATATCAAATCCAGTATAGAGTAATCCAGTATGGACAATAGTTAACGTTTATATGGTGCTTACTACATGCCAGGCCTTTTCTGGCTTGTTTGTTTGTTTTTAAAGAGTTTCAGGGGCAGCTAGGTGGCACAGTGGATAGAGCACTGGCCCTGGAGTCAGAAGGACCTGAATTCAAATCCAGCCTCAGACACTTGATACTTATTAGCCTATGTGATTCTGGACAAGTCACTTAACCCCATTGCCTTGCCAAAAAAGAAAAAAGTTTCAGAGCCCTGCTTTCTATAAACTATTCTTTAAAATTAAAAGTAGTTTAAAACTGTTTTTCAGTTATTTGAATTTCTTAAATGTATCAGCCTAACAATTTGCTAAGAGTAAGACTAAAGTTTTCATTTTATGACGTTTAAATCTGAGTGGTTGTTGTTAAGTCTTTTCAGTCGTGTCCAGCTCTGCATGATGCCGTTTAGAGATACTGGAGTGATTGGCCATTTCCTTCTCTAGCTCATTTTATAGATGAGGAAACTGAGGCAGACTGGGTTAAGTGACTTGCCCAGGGTCACGTGGCTAGTAAGTGTCTGAGGTCAGATTTGAACTCAGGAAGATGACTTATCCTCACTCCTGGTCCAGCGGAGTTGCCCAGAATCTGGATGGAGTCAATGCCACATTAGAGAAGCATTATTTAAGTGGCATAGCATTACCAAAGAAATATTTTTTCCTTGAATTCTTACAAGGTCTGAATATTGCACTGTTCACCCTCTCCACAAGCCAGTCACTGTGTTAAGCACTTTGCAATTATGTGATCTTCTCAACAACCCTGGGAGGTGGGTGCTATTATTATTATGCCTTATACAGATTAGGAAACTGAGGGAAACGAATGAAATAACTTGCTCAAGGTCACACAACTAATAAATTTCTGAGATAGGATTTTCATTCAGATTTACTTGATCCATGCATTTTTCAGCATAGTGCCAAATAGCAAGTGTATTTTGCATTGAGTCTGGCAGTGACTCTTAACAATAAGACAAGGACCCAGTTGTACAAAAAGAGTTATATTTGCTTTATATTTCTTTGAAAAAATAGAGAGAACATATACAGCATCTGATGCATATCTTAATAAATTATAGTAATGTATAGAATATTGTGATACAAATAATAAAGGATTTAACTGATATAATGAGATGAACAGAATCACAGTGGTGACTACAACCATTAAACATGCACTCACGTGCTCTTGATCACGCATACACTTCTACCCCTGTCCTACTCCCCCATCATTTAATTTGTGCAGGTCTCCTCAATCTTAATCTACTACCATTTAAAGTAATATTTGATTTAAACTTTTTAGGAACATAACCAAATACAAAAAATGAGGTTTATGTGTAATTTATAGCCACTTACATTAGTATTTCCAGGGAAATGCCCTATTGGTGCCTTTGGTACTATAAATACAATCTTCACAACAGAAAACAATAAATCAGCAGTCTGACTGAACATGTTGTAAATATCCAACCGAATCCCAGAAATGTAAAATATCTACAAAGGGTTTTTATATCATGGATAAATTTGGCAGTTTGGTGAAACCAATGAATCCCTTCTCAGAATATTGTTTGTAATGCATAAAATGACATAAGGATTGCAAAGGAAACCACTTATATCAAAATAGTTATAAAAATTTTTTTTTTACCATCTAAGTCATCCTTCTGAACATTGTCCAACATTTTTGTCACTGACCCCTCTAATATGTGACACCTGGAAATGGCAAATATCTGATAGGGAAGAGACAGCAGGTGTTTTATAGAAGGTATTCATGCATGTTTGATTAAATCTTGGTTCCCACCCTTATGAACTTTGTAAATAATGACTGGCAATTTATGTACCTTATTTTGAAGTTTACAAAATGTGTTACTTTGGGCAAGCCATTCAACTTTCAAGCCTCAGTTTCTTCAGCTATAAAAATTGGAATAATTCTTGTACTACCTACTTCATGTGATTGCTATAACAAAAGCACTTTGTAAACATTAAAGCAGTATATAAATGTGAGTTGTTACGACATTCCCTTCTAATCCTCAATAATATTCTTGGAGTGAAACCTAGAAAAAATTAAGAACTTAGCACTATTTATTTTGAATTATCAAGGAAATAACACTTATGAAGTTGTCATGTCTAGATTATAGTGTATTTGTTACTTATAACAGATGCCATAAAATATAACATAAATGTAAGTTATCATTATTATCATCCCTTGTGCTTCAGAAACAACCTGTTTTATATTTGGTTGGGAATAAGAGACCCTGGGCAGAAGCAACAGGGGGACAAACAGGAGAAAAGACAGTAGATCAACTATTAAGAGTGCTAAAAAGGAAGGGGATACAGATAGAAGTATTCTCAGGTGCTACTATTTGCAGGAGGCCCTATTTCAAAAGAGGAGATGGAGAAGGGGAAATGTATATCATTCTTTTATTTCAGTTCTCTACAACCATTTCTTAGGCTCATCCACTTTCCTTTTCCTTACCTCATCTCCCTTTGCCCCCATGAAAGTTCTCAACACAGAGACCATTTGCCCAATTATTCTCCCATCCCCAGCTAGATGTTGCTAGAACTTCTGTCCCAGACCACGAGAACCACTACCAGTGATTTACAAATGGGTAAAAGTCAGGGTAGAAATTAAGAGTAGAATGAACACTCAATTTAGAAGTCAGGAGATATGGTTTCTAGTTCCAGCTGTGCCACTGGGTTGATTTTGTAAATCATTTATTTTCTCTAGCCTTTTTTTTCCCATTTCAGTAACGTAGAATTGGATAAAATTATCTCCAAGAGATCTTCCAAATCTAATATTATCTGATTTTATGAAGTACCTATCCTAGATAGAAGGATTGTTTTCTGTGAAGTTTGGATTTGTCAAAGGGCCATACTTGGGGAACTAGAGGGCCACATATGGCCTCGACGCTGCAGGTTCTCCACCCCTGTGAATCGAGATGTTTAAAAAAACAGAATTTTATTGATAGACCTTTTTTTTAATCATATCTATTATTACTCACTAACTTACCACTTCTATCTCCCTGTCTCCAAACAGAAGCCCTCCCTTATAATAAATATAAAGTCCAGCAAAAATAAAGTAGCACATTCACTATGTGTGAGAATGTTTCTCATTCTGCACATCAAGTCTCTTACCTCTCATTTCAAGAGATAAGAGAAATGTTTTCATTGTCAGTCTTTTTTTTTTTTAAAAGCAATTGGGGTTAAGTGACTTGCCCAGGGTCACACAGCTAGTAAGTGTCAAGTGTTTGATCTGAGGCTGAATTTGAACTCAGGTCCTCCTGACTCCAGGGCTGTTGATCTATCCACTGCGCCACCTAGCTACCCCTATCATCAGTCTTTTTAAGTCATATTGCTGCTGCTTTGATCAGAGTTCTGAAGTTTCTTAATGTTGTTTTCTTTCATGTTTATGATAGTGTTGCCTTGTAAATTGTTATCCTGGTCCTGCTTATTTCACTCCTTATCAGTGTCTGAGTATGAATTTGAACTCAGGTCTTCCTGCCTCCAGGGCCAGTGCCTCCTAGCTGCCCCCTTCCTGTGGTTTTCATAATCATACATGACTTCTTGTGTTTCTGATATTTTGGGAGTATTTTAAAATCAAATATTCTACTTGTGTCTGGTGTTTTAGTTTTTGCAAGAATGCTACAAAATAATCTGTTGTTGAATGTTCTTTTTTCATTAGTAATTAGACTGAGTTTTGCAGAATGTTATTTTACATTTCAGCTTGAGCTACTCTGCTTTTTGGAATATACTGTCTATTTCTTTATGTAATTTTTTGTAGCTATGAAATAATATTTTGTTATTTGAATTTCTTGTCCTTATTTATATTTGAAGGCCTTTCTTGTGGCCACTTGCAGAATTTGTTGTTTATGTGTCTTGGAGTTAGAAGCTCAGGATTTTTCTTTAGGATTTTTCTGGGTTCTTTAGTGGATTTGTTTTCTGGATTCAAAAGTTCTGAACAGTTTTTAAATATGACTTACTAAATTATGTTCTCGAGGTTCTTTTGGAAGACCTGTGATCTTTAAGAAATCTCTGAGCATTCTGCCTTAAAGATGAATTACTTTGGCTTAAATAGAATTCACACATGTTGTTATAAATATTGTCTTTTGCTTCGCTTTTGCCAGATTTTCTTCCATTTCAGTATTTTTGTGTTCCTAATTTGTTCATCTCTCTTTCACTTCTTTGGGGAGATTTTTCACAGTAGCACTAGCGTTAGAAAGGAATTGATAACATGCATAAAATAACCATTAGCAGTGAACCAGTTTCAGTAGTTAATATGTGTGCCAAAGGGAATAATTAATAAAGGGATCTAAATGAATTACAAAAAGATACAGGTTGTAACAATAGTGTAAGAGGCAGAATAGCATAGTGGATAAAACAAGACCTATGTTTGAATCCTGTCTCTCACACATACTGATATGGTGACCCTAAACAAGTTACTGAATCTCTCAGTGCCTTAGATAGCTCCCTATAACTCCAAGTTGAAGGGTCAGTGCCAGCCTCCATTGGCAGAAGGAAGTTTCCCCATCTAAGGGAATTCTCTGTATCAGCAAAATTACAGGCCCTGTCTCTGTCTAAATAAAACACACTTTGAATTCCTCTCTTAGAGCTGGTCATATCTAATCAAATGATAAATAAAAGATAAAATATAGAGTTGAACAAGTAAATGCAGAATTTAGTTTTAAGACTCATAGCTTCTTAATGGCAACATTAAAGGGTATATATTTAGCAGCATCACAAGACACCTTTACAAAAATTGGCCATGTGCTAATAGGACATAGTAGGAGAAATTGTAAATAAATACAAGGAAACGGAAATGTTAAGCTCATCCTTTGAAGCCATGATGCCATAAAAACAGTATAGATAACACAGGGAAAATACCCAGACCTACATAGAGTCTCAATTATGATATCCTGAATGAGTAAGTCAAAGAACATATCATAGACTACATACCAGTATTTTAGGGGTTCAGCTTAAGTAATCCTTGGGAAAGATTATGTCCCTGAAAACACATTAACAAAATGGAAAAAAATTTATTAGGCAATTAGTTATTAGAATACCACAGAAAAGAGGAAATTAGAAGAGAAAGAGATAAATTGAAAAACAAGAAAACTATAAAACTGAAAGTCAAATATATTTTTTAGATGCAAGGGATATAGTTAATGTTTATTTCTTTTTTTTTTTGTCTTAGTGAGATTTATTCACTCACCAACCTTTTTGAAAAGATTGAAATTTTCTTTCACCCTATTTAGATCCTTTCCCCTTCACCAAAGTCTTGCTTTCATTTTCTTTTTAGTATCACTTTTTTATTTCTACTAACATGAATCATGAAGGATTATTTATCAAAGTCCTTTACCTCTTTTCTAAGAGAGAGACCAGCATACACTTGGAATATAAATAAGAGTCACTGACTATGGCAGAACTGCAAATATTGCACACTCAATATGTCAGTGTAAAATTCTATCACTTGCTATCTCCATAACCTTGTTCAAGTCAGTAACTTTTCTGTACCTCACTTAAAAAATTAGGTTGTTGGACTAGATGTTCCTAAGTCCCTTGTCAGCTCAAAAATCTATGTTCATAAGTCTAGGTATAAATGAATTTTTCATGTATTCATACAGAAGAGCAGCATTCTTTTACATTCATATACTACAATTTATTTTACAATTTTTCTCTCTTTGTGTAGGTGTGTGACACACACACGTGTATATATTAAAATTACAGTAAAATTTTTGGGACACTTTACGTCTGTCTGTCTGTCTGTTCTAGCCTTTCTATCTTTGACCAGCTTAGAGGTATATACCTAGTAGTGGGATCTCTGGGTCATTGAATACACGAGCATTTCAATCCCTCCCCTCACTTTCCGTCTCTTCCCCTTCTTTACCCTCCCCTGCCCTCCTCTCCTCTTCTGTAACTCCAAATTGCATTCCATGGAGTGGTTCGATCAGTCCAACAGTGTGTTAGTGTGCTGTTTTTCCATAGCCCAACTTACATTGATTTTTGCCATCTTTACCAATTTGTTATATGTAAAGGGAGCCTCAATTTTAATTTTTATTTACCTTATTAACTAATTTGGAGTAATCTGTCATCTAGTTGTTAATAGTTGGCAGGGGTTTTTTTTGAAAACTGTTTGCTTATAACCTTTGAGGAATCCTTCTTGGTCTTTTATATCTGACCTTTATTACAGATATTTGATGTGCATTTTTTGTTAATCTTGATTTTTTTGTGGTATTTACTGTTTTTGAGAAAAATGTTAATAGAGTAGACTCTCTGATGATCACTTACTTTTAGTCCAGAATTTTAAATTCTGGTTTTATGAATGTATTTGGTATTCCATTTGATTAGTGAGTAAGAAAAAGAATATTAGAAGGAAAGCATAGGATTATTCATAAAAATATTAATATTCTTTCTTCTTAATTTTTGTGTGTTCTGTTCAAAGATCCTCCTGACATGCATCTAGGTAGAAGAGACCAGAGCGTTTTCCGGGGTGCTAAAATTTAGATGGATGTATTTTTTTTTTTTGCCAGCCCTACTCAGCTACCTACAATATTCTCATTGTATCCTGGATTGAGGAAGATGGCTGCTGCTATAGCAGCCTGCCCAGCATTGGCCTTCAGGTCTCTTCCCCAAGGTTCTTGATTACACCAAAGGTCAGAATTTCTTGGTATGACTCTGGCTACTAAGTTAACTGTAGAACATGGAACATATGCTTTGAGTTTATTTTTCAGTAGTGATAGGTTTGCAGTGACTTTAATTAACATTTTATCAACAGTCTTCCTTGTGACAAGTTTATTCTGCCTCTGATTGCAGTTATTTCAGTGAAAAAGTTTTCCTTGTTTTGAATCTAATATCACATATGTGAAGGTCCGAATGAGGATCAAGCCCATTTTGGCTGTGTATGTAACTTGTTCTGGTATAGATGTAATCAAGCTTTAGAAAGTAGCATGCTAAAATTTCAGTCCCTTTCCGAAATTTAAAATCAATTAACTTCCTTTTATGTTGTGATAATCTGCCATTTTGTAAGCGAAGCCTTGCTTTGCTGTATATCAAATAATCATGTTTAATTATGGAGAAATGCTATGCTGAGACAATTCTGGGAAATGTTATGCTGAGACAGTTCTGGGAAATGAGATGTAGCTCCCCATGAGTTCCCTATTCCTCTCAGAAGCTTATTGCTTAAGTGTAAACAGATCAGTTCCTTAATTTCTGAGCATCAGTCCTCTATTTTTTATCGAAGCCAATAGAAATCAATAATGCCTGTGTTACTTCAGATTTTGTAATTTTTGTTCCTCCTTTATGACTATAAGAATGCTGTGTGAACTCCCAAATGCTGTCTTTGTACCTACTTGGTCTTTCACCCATTTATTGGTAATTGCCAACCTTGCTAATAAATTGACTTGCTCGGAAACCTTAACCTTAGTCCCTCAGATTTCTATTGCACTGTTCTTTCTGGTGTGTCGGGTATATGGAGAGAGGGAGCATATTTCAGTGTGGTTTAAGAAGAGGGACTGGTATGTGTTCTGTCTTAAGGAATATGAAACAGGAGATAATTGGGACTTACCCTATGCCAGTTTTCAAGGTAGAGGAAATAGTAATAGTCAACCAGTTAACAGGCATTTATTAAGCACTTAATATGTGCCAGGCACTGTGCTTAGTTCTGAGAATTAAAAAGAAAGGCAGAAACTGTCATTGCTCTCCAGGAGTTTTGCAAGTAATGGGAAGAAGGAATATGACAATAGCAGCAAGCACATACGCCTACCTATTGAGATAACTGGCCCAAACTATGCATAGAGATGACTTGAAGTAATTTTTAAGATGTGAGCTTTTTAGCTACCATTAGTTATGTTCATGTTCTCTCCAGCATTAGAATGTAAGTTCCTTGAGCTCAGGGACTGTTTTTGCTTTTTATTTTAATCCACTTAGCACAGTGCTGGCACAGAGAAGCACTTCAAAAATACCTTTTTAAAAATTCATTTATTTTTACATTTTTATTGATTTTGGTTTCTTACATCACCATAGTATCCCATGTATCCCTCCCCCCTCCCTCTCCCTGAGAGCCATCCCATATAACAAATAGTACTTTTTTTATGAGAGGAGAAAAAAAGGAAGCTCAATTGGTTGATACATTGAAAAAGTCAGAAAACATGAGAAATGTGTAACACCTGGGGACTGTCTACAAAAGGGTAGGTTGGTGGTGTCTTCTCATATCTCTTCATTTAAATCCCGTCTGATATTTGATCTTTGTAATTTGTTTAATTTACTTTGGATTTTTTTTTTGATGGCTTTTCTGTCCATTTACATTGTTGTAATTACTGTGTAATAATAATCCCTTTCGCATTGCTGGGGTTAGAGGTGTGGTACTCCTCCCCCCCCCCCAACAATCTGGAAAATCTGTGTGAAATTTTTTGGTGTTCCTTCATACCAGATAAGAAGTCTGAATTACTATGGTATTAAAAGATAAACTATATTGCTATTATTTAATGTTTTTTTGAGTTTCTAAACTTTTTCTGTGTCATCTGTAGGCCTTCATGTATCATCTGCAGCTTCTGCAAAACTTTCTCCCTCCATCCTGTTCCGAATTCCCATTTAATTTCTTATTCTCACCCTCAATATGTTGAAACCGTGATAGGGAAAGTCATGATGTGAAAGGTGAAGTAGGTAGAGCAAAAATCTTTGCTCTACCTACTTCACTAGATCATTCTGTACTTCTCTGTATCCATTGCATTCATCATTAGTATTCCATTACATTCACGTACCACAACTTGTTTAGCCATTCCCCAAATGGTGGGCATCTGCTTTGTTTCCAGTTCTTAGCCATCACAAAAAATGCTGCTATAAATATTTTGGAGTATATGTGTGCTTTTTTCTTATTAATGGCTTCCTTGTGGTATAAGCCCAGTAATGGAGTCTGTGGTTGAAAGGGCATGGACATTTTAGTCACTTTATTTACATAATTACAAATTGTTTTTAAAAATGGTTGTACGAATTGATTAGCTCTAGCAAGCAATATATTAGTGTGCCTGTCTTCTCACAACCTCGCCAATATTGACTGTTGCCATTTTTTGGGTCATTTGTGCTGGTTTGTGGGGTGTGAGGTAAAACCTTAGGTCTGTTTTGACTTTCATTTCTCTTTTATGTTAGTGATGTGGAGCATTTTTTTTTGATGTAGGTGGTAAATACTTTGCAGTTCTTTTGAGAACTTTTTGTTCATATCCTTTGACCATTTATCTATTGGGAGAATGGCTATTAATACGTACGTACATAAAAGACATTTGATACAAAGATTTTCCCCTCATTTGACCATTTCCCTTCTCATTGTAGATGCATTAGTATTGTTTGGGCAGAAGCCTTTTCAGTTTCAAGTGATGAAAATTATCTATTTTATCTTTTGTAATTGCCTTCATCTCTTGTTTAGTTAAGAATACATCTACCCATCGCTCTGAGAGGTATATGATCTATTACCTAATTTTTTTTATAGTATGGTCTTTACTATTAAGGTCATGTATCCATTTATGAAATATTGTGAACAATGATATAAAGTGTTGAGTCTAATTTCTGCTAGACTCCTTTCCAGTTTTCCCAGGATTTTTTGTTAATCAAATAGAGAGTAGTAAATCCTTGTTTGATTGATTTGAAATAGTGATAGGTTATTGGATGTGGTTTGTTGTTTTTATGTAAGTGATATTCTTCAGTCCCCTAAAAGTTCTGAGCCTTCATCATTGCATAACATCTCAAAGCTAAACCAACAAAGAGTAAACTGTAGCAGGTCTTGTCAAGGTCTTTGGGTATAGACCCAGTACAATAAGAGTACCAAACAGCCTAGCTAAGTGTGGAGAGAATCAAGGAAAATTGGTCACTAGGTTAAGAATTTCTTTGGCCAAAGTAACCAATTAAGGGGCGGGGGGGTGGGGAGGGAAGCAGAGCCAGGATGGCAGAGTAAAAGCAATGACTTGTTTGAGCTCTCCCCTAAATACCTATAAAAAATGGCTCTAAACAAATTCTAAAGCAGGAGAACCCACAAAAAGAGAGAGTGAAACAAATTTCCAGCCCAAGACAACCTGGATGGTTAATCAGAAAGGTATATTTTGCCTGGTGGGGAGAGGAGTGCAGTTCAGCGACGGCGTGCAGGCCTCAGCGAACCTGGAGCAGGTCTCAGAGGACTGAATTGCGGGTCCCTGTGGTGGTTTCCAGACTTTCAACCCACAAACACCAAAGATGTCTTAGAAGGTCAGTGGGAAAAGTCTGTTTCTGCGCCTGTGAGAGAGAAGCACGGTGGGGTTCCAGCCCTAGTCCCCGAGCTTGGCCCCGGGGGGCAACTGCCTCCTGAGCTTCCAGCCTACAGACTGAGGGGAAATTGAGTGGCTGATCAGAGGGGGATTGCAGGGATCTCTCTGCTACTGCTGAGGCAGGAATCTCTTGCTTTGCCCGCACTTGGATCTGGGGCACAGTTCTGGGTGGCAATCCTGGGGCAAGGAGGAGTGCTGGCGGGGTGGAGCTTGTAGTGGCTGGGCAGAAGAAATTCTCCTCACAGTTCCAAGACAGAAAAGACTGCTTGTGGTCACTCATAGACCAGAGCACAGGCCAGGAAAGAAGTAAACACCTCACCCTTGATCATAGCACCTTGGAAGAACTGAAAATTTTCAAGTCCCTAGAAGTGTCTCTGAAAACAGTTGTACAAAACCCCCGAAGCTTGGGAGACAGTACATTCTCCACACTGGAAGCAGACTCCTACCTTAACAAAGAGTTTATAACTCAAGTAACTGGCTGGGATTGTGAGCAAGCAGCACAAAAAAGAGACTATATTATCTTAACTTGTGACAAAGAAGATCAACACATACAACCAGAAGAAGACAAAGAAGAAGTCAAAGCTGCTACATCCAAAGCCTCCAAGAAAAATATGAATTGGTCCCAGGCCGTGGAAGAGCTCAAAAAGGATTTTGAGAAGCAAGTAAGAGAAGTAGAGGAAAAACTGAGAGTGATGCTAAAGGAGACCCAAAAAAATACTGAAGAAAATAACACTTTAAAAAATAGCCTAGCCCAAATGGCAAAAGAGGTCCAAAAAGCCAATGAGGAGAAGAATGCCCTAAAAAGCAAAATGGTCAAATGGAAAAGGAAGTCCAAAAGCTTACTGAAGAAAATGCTTCCTTAAAAATTAGAATGGAGCAATTGGAAGCTAGTGACTTTATGAGAAGTAAAAGCACTGTAAAACTCATCCAAAAGAATGAAAAAATAGAAGAGAATGTGAAATATGTCATTGGAAAAACAACTGACCTGGAAAATAAGATCCAGGAGAGAGAATTTAAAAATTATTGGGCTATCTGAAAACCATGATCAAAAAAAGAGCGTAGACATCATTTCCAAGAAATTATCAAGGAAAACTGCCCTGATATTTTAGAACCAGAGGGCAAAATAGAAATTGAAAGAATCCAAAGTAACCTTAAATTAAATGGCTAAAAATAGTTATTGTCTCTTCCTCTTTGACCCTTCTGCTGCCGCTGTAATGACAGTGTGGGGTGATGGAAATATATGGGTGTGTGTGTACATACATACATACACACACCCCCATATATATATATATGGAATGTGTTAAGTATCACAGTGTTTATATTTCTAGACATAGAACAGAATAATATATAGGATGAGATGGTGATCTGCACTGGTAAAGAAAGGGTTCACTTACAAGAATGAGATTACCCTATTCAAGTTTAATATTCTTCTAAGAACAAGCATCTATCTTTTCAATGTGTATGTTCAACAAAATTGGCCGCTTTTCATACAAATTCATCCTGTTTAACCATTATACAAATTCTGAGGTGCTTTTCTGTTGGGGGAAAAATGCCAATAGACTGAGTTAGAAATTTGTTGCACAGACGGTTAACTCGTATGTTTGCTAACCCATAACATGCCTAACATTGAATTATAACACAGATCGTGCTTCCTTGGCATTGTAGTTCTCAACTATGGTTGATTTTCTTTGTAGCATTCTTCTAACTCCCCTCAGCCACCAATATTATACTCCTATTTTTTTCTTCTATCATGTGTCTGTTCTACTATTTGCTCTTCCACCCCAAAATAGAGGTTTCTGCCATGCCTTGGATTCTCTCTTCCTTAGAACTCACTTTTCAGTTTTCTCCTCTTGCTTTGGTTTCATGTATTTAAGATTATAGGTAAGGTAAGATGAATTATTCTTTCCATTTAAAAAATTCTATGCATTCAAATATGCCAGTCTAATAAGAAGATAGAAGTCCGCTGTCCTACCTGGACATGGCATTCAAGAAGAGACAGAGAAATTTTGTGGCTTTTCAAAATAGATAAATACTTCTCAATTGTGGTGATTCATGTTTATTCAAATGATACTACCAAAGGAATCTCTGAAGAGGGGAGGAAATAAGCATTTATTAAGTGCCTGTGCTAAGTATTTTACAAATATTTTCTTACTTGATCTTCATAACAACCCTGGAAGTAGGTAATATCATTATACCCTTTTTATAGTTGAGGAAATTAAGGCATACAGAGATTAAGTGGGTCACACAGCTAGTAAGTGTCTGAGGCTGGATTTGAACTTAGGTTGTCTTGACCCCAGGCTCAGCGCTCTATGCACTGCACTGTGTAGTTGCTAAGAAGCAATCTTCTCTAGATTGACCAATTATCCCTTTATTTCAAGTCCTCATAATCTCTTGACTATTATAATAGTCTCCTAATTTGGTCTCCCTGCTTTCATTCTCCTCCCTTTCTAATCTAGCTCCCATAGGGCTTCCAAAATATTCCTAGGGGCCTCTAAACAAATTCTGGAACCCACAAAAAGGCAGAGTGAAACAGTTTTCCAGCCCAAGACAACTTGGAAGGTTGGCAGGAAAGGTCTATTTCACCAGTGTGAGAGGAGTGCAATCCAGCATAGACCACACCAGTGAAGACTGGTCCCAGCAGACTAGATGCAGGCCTTGGGGTGACTGAAGCAGTGGCAGCAGTGGTGGTTTCCAGACCTCTCAGCCCATAGATGCCAAAGACAACTTAGAAGGTCAGTAGGAAAGGTCTGTCTCACCTGAGTGAGAATGGAGCACAGTCCAGTGCAGGCGGTGTGCTAGCACAGCCCTGGCCCCAGCGAAGCAGCAGCAGGCACTGCTGCTTCTGGAACTCTCAGCCCACAAATGGTAAGGGGGTCAAACAGCTGGTCAGAAGGAAATTACAGCACTCTTTTTCCCAGTACTGAGTCAGGCGTCTGTTGCTTTGCCCATACTCGGATCTGAGTCTCAGTCCTGGGGGGCAGTCTCAGGGGAAAGGAGGAACACTGGCAATCCAGAGCTTGTGGCCACAGTGGAGTGGGGACCCTCCTCAGAGTTCCAGGGCAGAAAACAGTACTTGTGGTCACTCACAGGTCACAACATAGGCTAGGAGTGTAGTAAGCACATCTGCTCGTAGATCATGCTACCTTGGAAGAACTGAAAGCTTACAGATCCCTAAAAGTATCTCTGAAAACAGCTGCATAAAGCCCCTGAAGCTTGGGAGAGTGCACCCTACACCCTGGAGGCAGAGCCCTACTTTAACAAAGAGTTAAAAGTTAAATAATAGGCTGGGGAAATGAGCAAACAGCAGAAAAGAAAAAAACTTTGACTTTATTTTTTTCTTTTTCTTTTTTATTAATTTATTTTGATTTATCAACAATCACTTCCATATGCTTTTGAGTTGAAAATTTTTCTCCCCCTTCCTACCCCCCCCACCCTCCCCAAGACGGCACATAATCTGATATAGGTTTTACATTTAAATACCCATTAAACATATTTTCACATTAGTGAAGTTGTAAATAAAAATTAAAACCAATAGGAGGAACCATCAGAAGGTAAATCAACAGAAGGTAAAAATAAGTGCTAGCGATTCGACTTCCATAGTTCTTTCTTTGGATGTGGACAGCATTTTCCATCCCGAGGCCTCTGGAGATGTCTTAGATCCTCGTAATGCTGAGAAGGGTTCAGTTTAACAATCTTAGTCATTGCATAACGTGGCTGTTATTGTGTGCAAAGTCCTCTTTACCACAACTTGCTCAGCCGTTCCCCAATTGATGGGCATCCTCTCAATTTCTAATTCTTTGCCACCACAAAAAGAGCTGCTATGAATATTTTTGTACATGTGGGTCCTTTTCCCATTTGTTTGATCTCTTTGGGATATAGCCCTAGAAGTGCTATTGCTGGATCAAAGGGTATGCACATTTTTATAGGCCTTTGGGCATAGTTCCAAATTGTTCTCCAAAATGGTTAGATCATTTCACAACTCCACCAACAATGTATTAGTGTTCCAATTTTCCCACTTCTCCAACATTTATCATTTTCCTGTTTTGTCATGTTGGCCAATCTAATAGCTGTGATGTGGTACCTCAGAGTTGTTTTGATTTGCATTTCTCTAATCAATAATGATTTAGAGCATTTTTTCATATGACTATAGATGACTTTAATTTCTTTATCTGAGAACTGTCTGTTCATATCCTTTGACCATTTATCAATTGGGGAATGGCTTGTGTTCTTATAAATTTGTCTTAATTCTCTATATATTTTAGAAATGAGGCCTTTATCAGAGAGACTGGTTGTAAAAATTCTTTCCCAATTTTCTACCTTCCTTCTAATCTTAGTTGCATTGGCTTTGTTTGTGCAAAAACTTTTCAATTTAATGTAATCAAAATTATCCATTTTGCTTTTCATAATGTTCTCTATCTCCTGTTTGGCCATGAGTTCTTCTGTTCTCCATAGATTTGATAGGTAAACTATTCCTTATTCTCCCAGTTTACTTATGGTATCAGCCTTTATATCTAAGTCCTGAACCCATTCTGACTTTATTTTGGTATATGGTGTGAGATTTGGGTCTATGCCTAGTTTCTGCCACTCTCTTTTCCAGTTTTCCCAGCAATTTTTTTTTTCAAAGAGTGGGTTCTTATCCCAGAAGCTAGGGTCTTTGGGTTTATCAAATAATAGATTACTATAGTCATTGACTACTGTGTCTTGCATATTTAACCTATTCCACTGATCCACCTCCCTATTTCTTAGCCAGTACCAAGCAGTTTTGATGATTGCTGCTTTATAATACAATTTAAGATCTGGAATTGCTAGGCCACCTTCCCCTGCATTTCTTTTCATTAGTTCCTTTGATATTCTGGACCTTTTGTTTTTCCAGTTGAATCCTGTTATTATTTTTTTCTAACTCTATAAAATAATTTTTTGGTAGTTTGATTGGTATGGCACTGAATAAGTAAATTAGCTTAGGTAGGATTGTCATTTTCCAATTATTTAGATCTGATTTTATTTGTGTGAAAAGTGAAAAACTTTGACTTTAGAAAGGTACTATGGTGATAAGGAAGATCAAAACACACACTCAGAAGAAGGTAACAGTCAAAGCTCCTACATCCAGAGCCTCTGAGAAAAATATGAATTGGTCTCAGGCTGTGGAAGTGCTCAAAAGGAAAAGCGATTTTGAAAATCAAGTAAGAGAGGTAGAGGAAAAATTGGGGATAGAAATGAGAGTGATGCAAGAAAATCATGAAAAACGAGTCAGCATCTTGGTAAAGGAGACACACACACATACACCCCTGAAGAAAATAAAACCTTAAAAAACAGACTAGGCCAAATGATAAAAGAGGTCCAAAAAGCCAATGAAGAAGAACGCCTTAAAAAATGGAATTGACCAAATGGAAGAAGAGGCACAAAAATTCATTGAAGGAAAAAACTCCTTGAAAAGTAGAATTGACCAAATGGACAAGGAGGTACAAAAGCTCACTGAAGAAAATAATTCCTTAAAAATTAGAATTGAGGGGGCAGCTAGGTGGCGCAGAGGATAGAGCTCCAGCCTTGGAGTCAGGAGGACCTGAGTTCAAATGTGGCCTCAGACACTTAACTAGCTGTGTGACCCTGGGCAAGTCACTTAACGCCAATTGCCTCACCAAAAAAAAAAAAATTAGAATTGAGGGGGCAGCTAGGTGGTGCAGTGGATATAGCACTGGCCCTGGAGTCAGGAGGACCTGAGTTCAAATCCTGCTGCAGACACATAACACTTATTAGCTGTGTGACCCTGGGCAGGTCACTTAAGCCCATTGCCTAGCCAAAAAAAAAAAAAACCCAATTAGAATTGAGCAAATGGAAGCCACAATATTCCTAGCGAAGAAATGATTCTGACCGTGTCATTTACCCTTCACAGCAACTTAAAGTGACTCCCTGTTTCCTTTAGGACAAAAGACAAACTCCCTTTAATATCTGGTTCAAATCTACTTTTCCATCTTTTTTTTTCATATTACTCCACCTCTGTCCACTCTCCATTCCAAGTAAACAAATGATGTATAAGCTGTTTCTCCAAATCATCTCTACATTTCTGGTCTTGTATGTTGGCGCTAGCTGTCCCCCATGCCAATAATTCACTCCCTCTTCAGTTCTGTCTCCCAGAATTCTTATTGTCAAGGTTTTTTTCACGTACCACCTGTGAAGCCTTCCTTGATTGCTATCTCTTAGGGAAACCCCCATACCTCTCTTCTCTTAAATTACCTTTCTTTACTTTTCTTTTTGAATGCTTTATCCCTTGTCCATCCCTTACACAGAGTGTAGGTTCCTAGAGTAAGGATTGTTGGGGGTGGAGAGGGAAGTGTTATGGGTAAAGGGAGGAATCTTTATATTCTCAGAGACTTAGAAACAGTAGACACTGAATAATCAGCAGAGAAAGCAAAGCCCTGTGCATTTATCTTTTTGCTTGCATAGCCCATTCAGTACAACCATCATTGACAAGTAATGTGACACCACTACTTTTTGCTTTGGAGATATATATATATATATATATTTTTTTTTTCAGTCCTTTTATCACTTTAGATTTAACAGTCTTAAGTCACTTCTAAAGTTTTTATCTTTTGTGTAAAAGTTGTTTCTCTCTGTCTGTGTGCTAATCAACCTAAGCATGTTACTGTATTTGTAAAGTAAAGACAGTATTGTTCTTGGTGGTAGCTGTTGATACGAATACTCTGGCATTTCCAAGGCCTGTCATCCTTGCATACTTGGTGATTCAGACAAATCTTTTTTTTAGCTGTTGAATTTAATTATACCCATTATATTCCTTGTTATTTAGTCAAATATAGTTTGTGATAGTGATTGCTGGTTCTAATGCATGATTAGGAGCTTCATTTGTATAGTCTAACCATGTTACTAACTCCATTTGATAATTTCTTCACTAAAACCATTATAAAGAGCTATCAATTAATAATGACGGCTAGCATTTACATAGTGTGTTATTAGGGTTTGCAAAGTGCTTTTCAAATACCATGTCATTTTACTCTCACAACAACTCTGGGAAATCGGTGGTATTATGATAATCGTTTTACAGTTAAGGAAACTGAAACAAGCAAGTTAAATGACCAAGGTCACACAGCTGTTAATTGTGTGAACCTGGATTTGAACTCCATTCTTTCTGACTTCAGGTCCAATGCTCTATCTACCTCTAATCCTCTGTGCCACCTAGCTGCCTATGTTAAGTCAGTATCAATTGAGGAAGCATCTATTAGAAGCTAGATACTGCCAGACTACTGGTCTTCAAAGTGAGTACCATAGTGTGACCTCAAGTGGTGTAAGATAATCCCGCTGAAGGACAGGAAGATAGACTGCATCCCACCTTCCCCACAGTGTGCAGTTGTGGGGCTCTTCTCCCTAACGACCACAAGTATCCTTCACTCATTATGGCCTAGTACCTTCCTCCTATTCCTCATTCTACAGTTTGGCATGTGTCTGATCTCTCTGCCCTTCTCCAAGCTCCGTGGAGGTGTTTAATCCATTGCTTCCCTTGATATTCTTAACCTTTTGTTCTTCCAGATGAATTTTCTTCTTATTTTTTTCTAGGTCCATAAAATAATTCTTTGGTAGATGAATTGGTATGACACTGAATAAGTAAATTCACTTAAGTAGAGTTGTCATTTTGATTATATTGGCTCAGCCTACCCACAAGCAATTAATATTTCTCTTATTGTTTATATGTCTTTATTTCTATGAAAAATGTTTTGTAATTGTGGTTGTATTTTTTGCCTTGGCAGGCAGACTTACAAGTGTTTTATATTATGTTCTGTTATTTTTAATGGAATTTCTCTTCCAATTTCTTTCTGCTGGGCTTTGTTGGTAGTATATAGAAATGCTGATGATTTATGTGGATTTATTTTATATTCAGTAACTTTGTTGAAGTTGCTAATTGTTTCAACTAGGATTCTTTAAGTAAATAGATCATTATATCACCTGCAAAGAGTGATAGTTTTGTTTCCTCACTGCCTATTTTTATTCCTCCAATTTCTTTTTCTTATCTTATTGCTATAGGTAACCTTTCTACTACAATATTGAATAATAGTGGTGATAATGGACATCCTTACTTTACCCCCGGTCTTATTGGGAAGGCTTTACATCTCTGTTGCAGATAATGCTTACTTTTGATTTTAGATAGATAATACCTATCGTTGTAAGAAAGGCTCTGTTGATTCCTATGCTAGAACACTAGAAAAACTAGTCTGAAACTATTCTGAAAAGGGGGCATTTAATATTTCTGCTCTTCCACATTTGTTGTGAGCTTTTTATGCTCTAATTCATGGTCAGTTTTTGTGAAGGTGCCATGAGCAATTGAAGGAAAAAATGGTGTACTCTTTTCTGTGCCATTCAGTTTTTTCCAGAGATATATCATTTCTAATTTTTTAGAGATTCTCTTTATCTCCTTCACTTTTTTTTTCTTATTTATTTTATGCTTAGATTTATGTAGCTCTGATAGAGGAAGGTTGAGGTACTTCATTAGTATAGTTTTACTGTCTATTTTTTCCTGTAATCCATTTAACTTTTCCTTTACGAAGTTGGATGCTGTGCCATTTGGTGCGTATATGTTTAGTATTTACTTCATTATCTATGGTTCCTTTTAGCAAGATGTAGTTTCCCTGCTTACCCCTTTAATTTATTAGGTCTGTTTTTGCTTTTGGTTTGTTTGAGATCATGATTGTTATTCCTGCCTTTATTTACTCCAGCTGATGCATAACAGATTCTGCTCCAGACTCTTGTCAGATGTGTTTCTTGTATACAACATATTGTTAGATTCTGGTTTCTAATCCATTCTACTGTCTGCTTCCATTATATGAGTGAGTTAATCCCATTTACATTCACAATTTATTAACTGTGCATTTCCTGTTTTCTTCTGTTTGTCCTTCTCTCTCTCTTTTCTCTGTCCTTCCTCTAAAGTCTGTTTTGCTTCTGACCACTGCCTTCTTTTATCTGCCCTTCCTTTTATCACTCCTTTCTCTTATCCTCTTGCCCTCCTACTTCTCTGTTGGGTAAAATAGATTTGTATTACCAGTTGAGTATGTATGTTTTTTTCCTCTTTAAACCAATTTAGATGTGAGGTTCAAGCATTGCTGGCTGCACCCCTCCCTCATATTTTCCCCTCCACTGTGAAAAAACTCTTCCTTGCACACCTCTTTTATGTGAGATAATTTTCCTCCTTCTCCAAGGGGGTTCTCACCTATCCATTTATTTTTATATCATCCTAATATAATTACCTCTGCTGTCATAATGATAAAATTCTTAGGAGTTACATGTATCATCTTCTCATATAGGAATATGAACAGTTTAACCTTATTGAGTCTCTTATGATTTCTTTTTCATGTTTTTTTTTTTATGCTTCTTTTAAATTTTGTGTTTGAATGTCAGGTTTTTTTTTTCCCACCTCTAGTCTTTTCATCAGGAGTGCTTGAAAGTCATAGATTTCATTAAATATCCATTTTTCTCCCTGAAAGATTATACTTAGTTTTGCTGGGTAGGCTATCCTTGGTTGTGATCCCTGTTTTTTTGCCCTCCAGAATATCATATTCTAAGCTATTTACTCCTTTAATATGGTAGCTGCTAAATCTTTTGTGATCCTAGTTGTAGCTCCACAATATTTGAATGATCTTTTTCTGACTGCTTGGAGTATTTTCTCTTTGGCCTGGGAACTACTGAATTTGACTGTAATATTCGTGGGAGTTTTTGTTTTTGGATTTCTTTCAGGTGACTGACGGATTCTTTCAGTTTCTGTTTTACCCTCTGGATCTAAGATGTCAGGGCAGTTTTCCTTGATGATTTATTGAAATGTGATGTCTAGTCTCTTTCTTTGATCATCTATCCTTGATTTGTTTTCCAGATCAGTTTGTTTTTCTAATGAGATATTTCTCATTTTCTTCTATTTTTTTCCGTTCTTTTGATTTTGTTTTGTTTCTTAATGTCAGATAAAGTCATTATCTTCCACTTGCCTAATTCTGATTTTTAAGGAAGTATTTTCTTTAGTGAGCTTTTGTACCTCTTTTTCCATTAGGTTAATTCTGTTTTTTAAGGTGTTACTTTTTTCAGTATATTTTATGCCTCTTTTGACAAGCTATTTTATTTACATAATTTTCTTTCTTTTTTTTTCACCTAATTTTCTTCTCTCTCATCCTGATTTGATTTTTAAAATAATTTTTTAATCTCTCCTAGGAATTCTTGTTGGGCATATATCCAGTTCACATTTCTCTTTGAGGCTTTACTTATGACTGTTTTGACTTCATTGTCTTCTGAGTTTATGTCTGTATCTTCACTGTCAGCATTGTAACTTTTTATGTGAGTCAGGCAGTTTTTTGTTTGTTTGCTCACTTTTCTCCTGTGTTTCTCGATATGGAACTTTATGTTGCTGTTGAGTTCTGTACCTAGAATGGAGGTGGTGAAGTAGAGGGGCACTGTCTCAGGCTTCAGGCTTTTTCCTCACTGGTGTTTTTAGAGCTGGTTCGGGGGTGGGGCGGAGGTTTCGGTGTTTCCAAGTTGGTGTGGTGATTGCTCTCCTGGTCTCTGGTCCTTATCTAGGAAAGGCCCCTGATCCTTTGGGGCCAGAAGTTATACTGCCCCTCAGAGTTTCCACCCCTTTGTGATCAGAAGTGCTCTTCTGTGCCCCTGAAGCTGTGACTCAGAAGTAGGTATAGGTAATAGGGTTGCCAGACAGCATCTGGTCCCATGTCCAGTGCTAGCAAAGGGGTATCCTGTGATCTCTTTCCTCTTACCAGATCACTTTTACTACCTCTGGCTGGAGAACTTCCAAAATAATAAAATAAAAGTAAATAAAAAATAAAACTGATGTTTTATTCACATGGGCTCTGGCCCAGCTTCCTCCGCTGTGTCACAGATCTCTCCTACCTGCTATAATGTCTTGGGTTGGAAGAATGTCTCACTTGGACTGTTTGTTGGCTCTGCCACTCCAGAATTCCATTTGAGATGTTATTTTAAAGTTGTTTGGAGGGGAATGTTGGGAAAGCTCAGCTGAACACTTTCTCTATTCCACCAACTTGGCTCTACCTCTGGAAGTCTAGGATTTTTTGTTTGGTTAGTTTGTTTTAACAGAAATAGGTGTTTTATTTTGTCAAGAATCCTTTTCTGCTCCTGTTGATATAATAGTTTTGTTGTTTTTATTATTGTGTTTAGTTATATTTATAGGTTGCCTAATATTAAATAGATTGTAAAATCTTAGTATTATATTGCTACAACTTTTTGGCTAATAATATTTAATTTTTTATATTAACATTCATTAGGAATGCTGGTCTGTAGTGTTTTTTTTCCCCACTGTTTTGTCTCCCTATTTTAGGTATTCAGACCATATTTGTATTATAAAATAAATTTGATAGGATCCCTTGTTTTGCCTTTTTTTTAAATTGCAGTTTGTATAATTTTGGAGTTAATTGTTGTTTTAATGTATTATGAAATTCACTTCTAAATTCATCTGTCCTAATTTTAAAGGTATCAGTTTTTGGAAGAAGCATTTCAAAACCAAAAGGGTGCAATTGAGAATTTATTAGCAAAACTTCTTGAAAAGAAGAATTATGTTCATTTTGCTGCAACTCAAGTGCAGAATAGGTAAGTTTATCATGTAGGGTCATATTTTACTCCTAATCAGATTATAAAATACATATCTGTGGTTTTATTGTGTTTTAGCATGTTTATGAATAAGCATGTTTTTGAATGTTGTGTTGTATTCTGAAATGAGAGCTGTCATCAGAGTTTTTAGGAGATAATAATACTAAGTAAGACATTTAGTTATATAACAAAAATCTTCATATTCCTTTAGAGAGTTTTATATTAGAAAATTACAAAGAAAAGCATGAGTCTGAAATCCATTTAAGAACTTCTTAAAATGCACTATTGTTACTAGCCTCCGACTGGGGAGAAAAGTATTGATGTAGTAGCCCACATATAAGACCATTTGAAAAGTCACTTCCTCTTGTTATTCTCCTAAAACATTAAGTATCATGGATGGGGAAGGGTTAACATATAGATTGGTTAAAAGGATTAGGACTTTATAGTGTGAGACAGTGAAAACCCAGAGTGAATTGGATCAAAACCTATAAAATTATAAGAGTATGAATAACGTGAGTATGGTGTTAAGCATGATCAGTTTATTAGGCTAGCAGCAACCAATAAATTGGATCAGTAGCCTCTCTAATTAACTAAAAACCATGAGGTGGGGCTTACTGGTTTTCATGAATGAGCAAAGAATACATTTAGGAAGACAGTGCTATTGGTTACAGAGTAGACAGCATCATGAGGGTGGGGACAGCATGATTGGTTACATCAAGGAAAGCAGGCTAGCACCTAAGTGGGTCTAGAAATCACTTATCTCTGTCATTAAAGAATACTTGATTATTTATTTTATTATTTCAACATTATTGGTTATTTATAGGACCCGTCAACAACCTGATGGTATTGTTAGTGGAGCAGGAATAGTAGACTTCCTGGCTCCTGGTTTGTTAGGGAAATAAAACACTTCCTAATTGTACAAGGATAGGCAAGGATGGACAACATAACAAACAGATGTCTTGGAATTTTTCCGGGAACTGAAGATATTTTAGATAACAGTTTTTACAATTAATTATAACTTTAACTCAGAGGGGAACCTGAATTCTTGAGCTCAACTCAAGGACATAGAAAGGGGTCTTAAGCAGATACAGAATCAATTACAATATGAAGTCAGTGCAATATAGGATCAGTTACAAAGTAGAATTTGGATTTCTCAGTGATTTTTTTCATCACATCCTGAAACTATAGGAAAAGGACCAACCCTTGAAATGGAATGTTTGTAAATTTAAAAGAAATGAAAGGAATAGTTTTCACAGTCTTTAGTAAATAAATGGGAACTGGCTGCCTACAGGTGATGATACAGGTTGAAACATTATAGGCCTTTGCAAGTTACATCCACTTTGTTCCTCATCTTTATCTTGTGCTTAGATTGGAAATTAAACAGACCGTATGACTAATAATGGCCATCTAACCTTTGCTTAGGAAACCCACAAATTCCTTAGGCAGGCCATTCTATTTTTGGATAGCTGTTAGTTGTTAGGAAGTTCTTCCTGATATTAAGGTAAATGATGCAGTCTAGTAATTTTCTCTCATTCTTCTAGTTCTGCATACCAGGCCAAGCAGAACAAGTTTAAACCCTCTTCCATATGATAATCCTTCATGGATATTTGAAGGATTTGAAGACTATCATGTCTCCCCTTAAATTTTTTTCTTTTGAGCTGAATATTTCAAAATTGTTTTAATTAAACTTCTGATGGCATGGTTTTGAGCCATTTAGTACTGCTTGCTTGCCTGACCATAAATATTCTTCTTCAAATATGTTGTCCAGAATGGAACACACTCACTCTGAGTACTACTCTTTTAATGCACTACTAAGTTCATAGTTCTTTTTTTTACCCTCCACAGTATGCTGTTGTATCACTGAACTTGAATTCTACTAAAATCCCAAAGTCTTTTTATCAGGTCGTCTACTTGTTTTCTAGCGAGGTCTATCATGTCCTATATTTGAGAGGTTTAATACCAGATTATTGTTTATGTTAGTGTTCATAGCTTGTATTTATATGATGCCTTTAGTTTTGCAGAACTCTATATGTGTTATCTCATTTGACATAGCAATTCTCTGATGTATGCCCTGATGTCCCTCCTACCCCCCTTTTTACAGATGAGGAAACTCAATCAGAAAAGTTAAATGAAAGATAGTCTTTGAAGAGGAATTAAAAACCCATCTTCCTGACTCCAAATCCACATCTCTCTACTATTAAACTCTAGATATTAGTGTGAATCATAATGACTTGAGCTGATTGCTGTCTAGGGAGAAGTGGCCGTTTACACAAGCGTTTATTTGGGGGTTTTTAAAGTTTCACTGTTAGCTATACTTTTGATATGTAAATTCATGAAGTTGTTTCAGATGGATACATAGTTAATTCATCTGCTTGTCTATACACACAGTTGGTATAAACCATTTAGACCGAATTGACTGGTCAGTTGTGCTAAAGCATTTGAGCTAGTTCCACATAATACAGGACTTAATTAAGCACCTGATTGAGTAAATTTCTGGATCATTGACTGATTCAGGGGATATAGGAGAAATTTGTAACCTAATGATGTATTTCTCTTATTCAGGATAAAAGAAGTAAATGAAACTAACAAACGAGTAGAACAGGAAATTAAAGTGGCCATTTTCACTCTCATCAATGAAATAAATAAGAAGGGCAAGTCTCTCTTACAACAGCTAGAGGTATGGTTTAAAGCTAAAAAAAAGTTTCTCTTGCTCATTCTTCAGCTGTTCCAGATGTTTATTAAAAGTTCTCATTAAACGTATTGGCAGTGTGAGGATAAAGGATGTACTTGTAATATGTAGGCAATAAATTCCTAGTACTTTAAATTTATTGGCTTTAAAGCATAAAGTAGAGAGAGACAGACATGCTCTGGGGCTGAAAAAGAGTGCTTATTTGAGTAGAGATTAGGTAAAATGTTAGACAAATTACTCTTCTAAAAAAAGAAAAGGCAAGTCTTTTAATATTCCTTGCTTCTGTGCCAGTGAGGGGCTTCAGCTGATTCTCTTTCATATGGAAGTATATTGGGTTTCATAATTTTGCTGGAGTCATTTGTAGTATTTCTTTTGACATCTTTTAAATTCTCAGTACTTCAATATAAAATGTAATTTTCCAAATTAATCTGTAAGTTTATCGTTATGTTGTGCCTTTGGTATCTTTAAGTATGTATTTCCAAATAGTAGTGTCCCACCTTTCAAATGTTTTTCTGATTGTGCATTCATAATCATTTGTTACTGTTATCCCAAGAGCAGATTAATATTCTGCATATTTCAAATATAACTTATGTACAGATTGAACTTCTTGCTCTAAATGCACAGGTAATAGATGACATTTTACTAAAATTGCCAGTACTTAGATTCAAATACTGACTCTCAAATTCCATTAATACTTACCTCTATGACAGGATTTCCCTCATCCTTGTCTCTATAGGACAAAATGGAGATATTTAACACAGTAAGATAAAATTGAAAGAATGGGGGAAATAGTTATTGTTGAAATCCTATATTTAGCATAATGGACTACCATGATGTTAGTGTTTTTAGCTTCTGTAGGGCTTAAGAAATTCTTTCTTTAAAACACAAACTTAAGGCCAGCCTCTACATTTTGATACCTTTTTTCCCCTACTGTGTACACATAACGGTCAGATGATGTTTGTAATGGACTTCAGGGTCAAAAAGTAATCACCATAAGCTTCAGAAGAAATGTTAGAATTCATCTAGCTAGCTAATTCCCTCATTTTTCCTGATAAGAAACTATAGGCTTAATGACTTTAAGTGACTTGACTAACATCTCATCACTAATTAGTCAATGGCAAGACCAAGACTAGAACCCCATGTACCTTGAGTCCTGTTCTGTTCTTTTTATTTATCTCTTTATTATTTGTAATGGGTAATAAATCTACCACGTAGCCTTCTCTTGTGGCTGTTATGATACATGTATTCCAACAAATTTGGGTGTAAAGTATACTTCTGTTTTTCTCTTTATTGTCTGCCAATAAATCAGACTTTATTATCCTAGGAAAAATTTCCCCAGTAGGCCAAGTTGAAACTTTTTGATGAGAAGTTTGTTAAGGTTAAATTGTGACAAACTGCTGGATGATTTTTTCCCCCTTTTTGGGGAGATGAATACAGAGAGCAAGAGTATATTTAAATGCTTCGTGAATAATAATCAATCCACAAGCATGGGTTAGATGTAGTGGAAAGAACACTGGTTCTTGCCCCAGCAGTAATTCCAGCTCTGCAACTTATTGCCTTGTGTTACCTTAGGTAAATCACTTAACCACACTGGGCCTCAGTTTCCATATCAATGAAATGGTCAGAGTTCAGTAGGTGATCTCTCAGGACCTTCCCAGCTCTAAGCCCTATGAATCAAGCCAGCTAGTTCTGCCAGCTGAATGTATTGTTCTCCAACAGACAGTTCATTTTTGCTTTGCATTATTTTCTCTACCCTTTGGGACTATCTGCCTAACCTGAAAATTCTCTAGCTCTGTACTTTTTTTTTTTTTTTTTTTTTTGCTTTTTGGTGAGGCAATTGGGGTTAAGTGGACTTGCCCAGGGTCAACACAGCTAGTAAGTGTTAAGTATCTGAGGCTGGATTTGAACTCAGGTCCTTCTGACTCCAAGGCCAGAGCTCTGTTCACTGCGCCACCTAGCTGCCCCTAGCTCTGTACTTTTCATTCTTGAAACTTGCCTTTTTGTGTGTGTGTGTGTGTGTGTGTGTGTGTGTGTGTGTGTGTGTGTGTGTGTGGCAATCGGGGTTAAGTGACTTGCCTAGGGTCACACAGTAAGTATCATGTGTCTGAGGCCGGATTTGAACTTAGGTTGTCCTGACTCCAGGGCCGGTGCTCTGTCCACTGTGCCACCTAGCTGCCCCTGAATCTTGCCTTTTTCCTTGCTATATGTACAACCTAATATAGTGAAATAATAATCATCCAAATTCACTAGTTGAAACTGACTAATCCGGTCTTCCAGTCTCAATAGGAACCTACCCTCCTTAATCAGTTCTTTATGTTCAAAACTTAATAGTGATAATAGTAATAATAAAACATAAAACATTATGCCATAAGATTTTCAAAGCACTTTCTACATATATATATATTCATTCTTATTTGTTCCTCACAAGAACCCAGTGAGATAAGTGCCTCAGCTGTTATACCTATTTTTCATTTGTGGAGACTGATGCTCTGAGAAGTCATGATTTCTGCAGACTTGCATAGGTAGTAGAAGTTTAAGGTGGGATTTGAACCCTGGTCTTCCTGGATTTGAGTCTAGCACTCTGTATACAAGGAAGGTGGGTAGAATATATGGGAGGGGAAAAAAAACCCAAACTATCTTAGTGATAGACTTTTGAATCTGTTCTACATGAAATATTCTAGATTACCACTTGTTTTCAATTTCAGCAGTACATTTTGCTGGTTATTGGCAGGTTTCTTAGTCTTGAATGATGTTTTTCAATTCATACCTATGTCAGTGAAGTATGTGGTATTATAAATGGCTTCTTGGGACAGGGCTGATTTTTTTTTTTCAGAGAAAATTCTTTAGGTGAGTTCCTCTTCTGTTGCAGAATGTTACCAAGGAAAGGCAGATGAAATTGATACAGCAGCAGAATGACATCACAGGACTTTCACGGCAAGTGAAGCATGTCATGAACTTCACCAACTGGGCCATCGCAAGTGGCAGCAGCACAGCATTGCTGTACAGCAAGCGACTGGTGAGGCTCTGGCGCCATGGGTGCTTCCCTGCTAGACTCTGTAGGCCCTGGCACTGCAGTCTGTGTACTGTGCTCGCTGCAGCGAGGCAGCATTCGTGCTGTGTCTGGGGTGTGTCTGGGTCTTTGTATCTCGGTCGTGTCTGTGTCTGTGTTGTGTCTGTGTCATGTCTCAGGGTCCAGACTAATGACCCTGCACTCTCTCCTCCAAGATTACTTTTCAGTTACGCCATATTTTGAAAGCCCGCTGTGATCCTGTTCCAGCTGCTAATGGAGCCATACGTTTCCATTGTGATCCTACCTTCTGGGCAAAGAATGTGGTCAATTTGGGTGAGGATTTTGTCAGTTTGGGGTGTCTGCTGTTACTGTGAACACTGAACGAAACTCATAGGTTAGAGTTCAAAGCCACCTTGGAAGCCACTTAGTCTCGTATTACAGATGAAAGGATAGAAATGCCAAGAGAGTATAACTTGGCCAACGTCACACCAAAAAAAGGAGTCTAGAGCTGGGATCTCGTCAGCATGTGCTTACCTATAGCTTTTGTAGAAGTTATAAAAGCATAATTCCAAAGACATCTTTGAACACGTAAAATACTTTAAGAGATTTGCTTTTTAAAATTTCTGTCTCACTTTTATATTTGTATCCCCAGTGCTTGGTATATAGTAAACTTGTAACATGCTTTTCATTCATTTTAATTGCACTGCTGATCCTCATTTTACCGTTACCATATTTTTCATGAGAACTAGCTCTTGTATGCTATTTGCATGCCTATGAGTTTTACTATACTGTAATTCCCCCTCTCTTTTTCTAGCTATTTGAAGATCAATGTTAGCTGTTTTATATAGGATCCTCTTACACAGTTTTACAAATATCTTTTAGTCTTCATTCTGATAGAACCTTTAAATGTTTAACTGGATATATGCCAAGGTTATTTCCAGAGGGAAGTTGTACAAGCACATGAGAAGTAGCCTTTTCCTTAGAAGTAAGATGGTATAGCAAAAAAAAAAAAAAAAAAAATTTTTTTTAAAAAATTACTTACTTGACTTTTACCCAGGGCAATAAATAAGCATTTATTAAGTACCTACTATATTCTAAGCACAGTGTTAAGTGCTTTACAAATACCATCTCGCTTGGTCACATAGCATCCCTGGGGATATAAGTGCTATTATTACCCCCATTTTACAGTTGAGGTAAGTGAGGCAGAAAGAGATTAAGTGATTTTCCCAGGTTTACACAGTTATTGTCTGAGGCTTTATTTCAATTAGTTCTTTCTAACTCCAGGTCCAGTGTTCTGTCCACTTTGTTATCTGGTTGCCTCAAAGGAAAGAACTGGGTTTAAATGCCCCTGTGATTCCATCTATCGGTGTGCAATGAACACTTTACTTAAACACCTTTGAATCTGTCTCCTCATCTATAAAATGAAAATATTAGTACCTGCCTCATAGTGTTTCTTTTTTGAGGGGGGGTATCAAATGCAGTAATGAATGCAAAGTATAAACCTTGATACTGTAGTGGTAGTACTAGTAGTAAACCTAAGTCCCGTCATTTATTATGTACCAGGCACTGTGCTAAGGGCTGAGGATACAAAGAAAGGCAAAAACCAGTCCCTGCTCTCAAGATCTAGAGTACATTAAGAGAAGAAACAGACTTTGTTTGATCTCATGTAAGGAAGGTCTTTCTATCAATTAAGAATTCTTGGACAGTGGAATGGGTTAAGTGACAAAGTAGAAGACTCCTTGTTTCTTTAGGAAGAAATTGGATGACTTTCTGTTAAGGTTATTGTAAAGAAGATTCCTGAATTGTCTGGAAGATTAGACAAGTTAACCCCTGTGGTCCTTTCCAATTCTAATATTCTGAGTAATTGAATAAAACAGCCATCCACTAAATAAAAAGTAAAATGAAAGAAACAAAAACCACTAAGTAAAAATTAAAATGAAAGAAACAGAATTTAGCACTTGGCTATAACATTTCTTCCTTTATGCCCCTAGAGAAAAGTTCCTTTGAACTCATACAGGAGATATTTCTTCATTAAAGCTAGCCATGATTTCCCTTCTTGGTTTTACTCTCCCCATCTACTGTTAATAGCTCCAGACTAGGATGAGTAATGGAGCAGAAGGGACTGGAGATCACTTATTTGACTACATGTAAAGAATTTTTTTTAATTCCACAGGTAATCTAGTTATTGAAAGTAAACCAACCCCTGGTTATACACCTAATGTTGTAGTTGGACAAGTTCCTCCAGGCACAAACCACATAAGTAAAACACCTGGACAGATTAACCTGGCTCAGCTCCGCCTCCAGCACATGCAGCAGCAAGTGTACGCCCAGAAACACCAGCAGTTACAACAGATGAGGATGCAACAGCCACCAGCAGGAGCAGCAACTACAACAACACCACCCCAGCAACATCCTAGACAAGCAGCCCCGCAAATGTTGCAGCAGCAGGCAAGTACTGGAAATGGCTTTCCCTCTGGGAAATTGATAATGTAGATGATAGCTCTCTGGATCTAAAGGCCTGCGTGCTGGTGTGTGTTTCCTTTTTGGAAACTGGATCTCTCCCTGTTTCTCCCAGGCTAGAAGTGGTATGGCCACTCATGAGCCTAAACCCTATTAGTTGCTCAGCACAGCATCTCTGCTCCAGTGACCTGGACCACTTTGCCACTTTTTAAACATCATGATACCTCTCCCCTCCCTTTCAGGGGCTCACTGTCTTGGTGGTATTTAGGCTTAGTGGTATTATTTAATGGTTTTAGGCAATTGCAACTCAGAACCCCCAAGCTCAAGTAATCTACCATCTTCAGTCTTCTCAGGAATAGAGATTGTATGTGTGTGCCCAGATGCCCAGCTTATAGTGTATTTAAGGTGGAAGAATTTGCCATGTAGAGAATATTAGGCTGAGTCTTGGATCAAAGAAGAAAGTTCCTCTTTCTAGAAGGAAAGAGGTTGGGGGAGGGGAAGAGAGAATTTTGGGGGGGGAAAGTCTGAAAAACAAAAATTTGCTTTTTTTCTCTGTGCCTCCTTCCTCCCATTGAGAAAGAACAAATGTAAGGAAGATCTTTCTATCTGTTAAGAATTCTCTGACAATGTAATAGGTTATATGACAGAGCACACACACACGCACAAATCTACATTGGTCATATAAAAATTTTATTTTTCTCATTTTGTATTATTAGTCTTTTACTTTTCTGTCAAGAGGTGGGTATCATGTTTTATCATTAGTCCTCTGGAATCATGGGTGGTCATTATGCTGGTCAGCATTCCTAAGTCTTTTAGAATTGTTTGATTTTATTATATGCATTTTTTATAAATAGAAATAAAATTGTGTAAATTTAGTTCTGCTAATTTCATTTTGCATCAGTTCATTCAGGTCTTCTCAGATTCTTTTGAAACCATCCCTTTTGTCATTACAGCATAATGGTATTCCATCACAACTGTATACCATAACTCCTTCAACTATTCCCCAGGTGATGGGTACCCTCTCAGTTTCCAGTTCTTTGCCACTGCAGAATGTGCTGGTATAAATGTTTTATGTATCTTTAGAGTTTGTTTTGCTTAGGAATAATTCCTCCCTTAATCTACCCTCTGTCTGTCTCCTCACCTTTCCCTCTTATTTCTCTGTTGAGTGAAGTTTCTCTCTTTCTCTCTCTCTCTCTCTCTCTCTCTCTCTCTCTCTCTCTCTCTCTCTCACACACACACACACACACACACACACACACACACACACACACACACGCGCGCGCGCGCGCGCGCGCGCTAGTAAATGTAAAGTGTCTGAGGCTGGATTTGAACTCAGGTGAAATGTATTTCTCTACCCACCTGTGTTTATGTGTGTACTCTTTCCTCCTTTGACAAGTTCAGATCCTTGAGATTCAAATGTTACCTGCTCCCTTCCCCTACTCTTTCCCCCTTGTTTGTATGGACTTCTACTTTTGCTCTCCACTTATATTAGATAATTTTCCATTCTTCTTTTAAGAGCATCAAGGCATAACAGAACTACCCCCAAGCCTTCTGTCTAATTATACTTCCTCCAAGACCCCTAATAATAACAGGGTTCGGTGTGCATATGTCATCTCCCAGTATTAGAATTTAAATAGTTTATACTTGTTTAGTCCTTTACAGTTGTTTTACATTTTTGTACTTCAAAATGTCTGCACAGCTGTTTGTTTTTTTTTTTATTAAGTCAGAAATGCTTAAAAGTCCTTTGTTTCGTTAAAGATAAGTTTTTTCCCCCTCCATAGGATTATACTCGCTTTCCAGGGTAAGCTAGTCTTGGTTGAAGACTTATATCCTATGCCTTTTTGGGTTATTGTATTCTAAGTTTTCTGCTTCTTTTGAGTGGTGGCTTCTAAGTCCTGTGTGATTCTGACTGTGGTTCCTTGATACTTGGGTTCTTTCTGGTTGCTTTTAATGCTTTGTTTTTTCCCTTGACTAGAACCTCTGGATTTTAGCTATCATGTTCCTGGGAGCTTTCATTTTGAGATTTTCATTTATTTATTTATTTATTTTGGTGAGGCAGTTGGGGTTAAGTGACTTGCCCACGGTCACACAGCTAGGACATGTCAAGTGTTTGGTCTGAGGCTGGATTTTAACTCAGGTCCTGCTGACTTCAGGGCCGGTGCTCTATCCACTGTGCCACCTAGCTGCCCCCCATTTTGAGATTTCTTACAGGAGGTAACTGATGGATTCTTTCTATTTCTACTAACATTTTAAGAGATCTGGGCAGTTTTCTCTTACAACTTCTTGAAATATGGTAGGCTTTTTCTTTTTTGATTATGACTTTTTACTTAGACACATCCTTTGGTTATCTCTCAATTATCTGTCTACTTTTTTCCCACTATGAAATACCTTATATATTCTTCTATTTTTTCAGTCTTTTGAATTTGTTTTAATATTTCATGTTGTCCAGCAGAGTCATCATCCATTCTAATTTTCAGGGAGTTCGTTGCTTGGGCAAAATTTTGTACCATTTGTATCAAGCTATTAATTGTCTTTCTAACTATTTCTCCCACATCTTTCCTTTCTTTTCTAATTTTCTCTTCTGGCACTCTCATTTATAAAATCAGTTGTATGCTTTTCTTTCTGGCTTTTCCTTCATCTCTTCCAGGAATTCTATTCAAATACTTGTGCCCAGACTATGTTTTTCTTTCTGGCTTTGCTTTTAGATGTTTTAGAACCATTTTCTTCTTCTGGGTTTGTTTCTTGGGCATTCCTTTCACCTTTTTATGGTGAGATTTTTTTTTCTAATTTTTTTTGCTTATTCTTCCTGCCTACTTCCTAACTTTGGACTTTGTGTCCTTTAGATTCCTGCTCCTCTTTTCCTAGGGATTTTGAGTGTTGTGTTATTCCGGATCCCCAGATTTCTCAGTCAGGGGACCTGCAAGCTTTTAGCGCTCCCAAAGTTGTCTGGTGCAGAGCGAAGTATGATCTCACTGCTCTCCTAGTCCAAGTTCTGTAAGTTCCTGACCTGAATTTAGGGCTAAGCAATACACCTTTGGGCTTGCTGTGCTTAGAGTTGCAGTAGACTGCTGCTGGACTCAGTCATTATCAACCATTTGATAAGCTTTCCTGGTTCAGAGTGACAGAAGTATAGGCTTCCCTTTGGTCTGAGCTTCCTGTTCTGGTTATTCCTCTCCAAGCTTCAGTTAGGGCTAGGAGCTGGAAGTGAGACTCTGCTCTTCTCCTGGAGCCAGAGCCACACGACTCCTGGGGTTTTTGTTTGTTAACTTGTTCCTTGCTTGGCACACAGCCTTGGGCCCTTGATGGGTCTTCACCCCAGTGTACTACTTCTAGGTGCAGGCCAGTCTACTATGGTTCTGTGACCAGGAACTGGGCATGAGTGACAAAGCTGCCAATTGGCACCTTTCAGCATCCTGCATGAAATTGACATGCCCAGAAATAGCTCAGACCCCTATGCTCGCTTAGGTGCGCAGCTGTGGTCCTTCTTCAGGTCCCAAGAGCTCCAGCCCAGCCCTAGGCATAGTGTTCATAGACTTCTCTCTGTCTCCCTATTTCTTCCCAGGAGGGTGTGGTTAAGGACAGCTGGCTATAATCCTTCCTGCTGATCTGCTGCCTTTGAGATGTTGGCTTTTAAAAGTACAAGATACCAATGTGGTTTAGAAGCTAAATTAATTCACTAAAACCCTCACTGCCTAAAAGTTCAGAAGCCTGTCAAGATTCAGCTCAAGTATACCATATTGTACTCAGAGATTCCCGAACTTATTTGGCCTACTGCCCTCTTAAAAAAAAAAAAGTTTCCTCAGCGCTGGTGTGCGCAACACCTCCTCCCCCCGTTGGTTAGGCTAAACCTTATTTTTATTCAGTGCCCCCCAATTGCACTTGAGGCTATCGTCTCCCCCACTACTGCTCACTTGGGGAACCTATGCTCTATGTCAGGCCTACACAACTTGTGGCCTCATAGCCCTTGGACTTCTTGCAGTATTACTGCCCAAGGATTTCAGGTGGCCTTTGAAAAATGTAGAGGAAAACATCCTTTGTATATAAAGGAAATCCTCTGGCTGCTGCAAGTTGTGTAGGCCTACACAAAGCATCTATCATTTACACTATTTGACCACCCCTCTCCCACACCCCGTCGCTTTATATCTCATTTGTATATGTTCATGTGTGTGCCTCCGCCAGTAGAATTTAAGCTACTTGAGGACTACTTTCACTTTGTATGTATTTTCCCAGTACCTGACGTGATTCCTACAATATATTAGACATTAATAAATGTGTGTTTATTGGATGATTGCTACAACAGATCCACTTATTACAAAATGAATTATTCTAATGTTTTAAAAGGGCTATAAAACTAGGGTGTGATTTCTACCCTCAGTCTGTGCCAGGATATTCTTCCTGATTTTGTTAAAAACCCATTTTCCTCTCCCAGATCAGAACTGTATGTTAAAATACAGGGACTTATAGACACTTTCTTTTTCTGACAGCCGCCACGATTAATCAGTGTGCAGACAATGCAGAGGGGAAACATGAACTGTGGGGCTTTCCAAGCCCACCAGATGAGGATGGCTCAGAATGCTGCTCGAATACCTGGGATACCCCGGCATAGTGGACCTCAGTATTCCATGATGCAGCCTCACCTCCAAAGACAAGTATGTCTAGTATTATAGTTATGACTTTGTCTGTAGCACTAAAAGGCTTTTATTTTTATAGAACAGTCTCATTTTAAACCAATAAACTAATTTTGCAGTTGATCTATATGTTAAATAACTTTTCTTCTTTAGGGACATTATAACAATTTAATTCTTCAAGTAAATGTTTTTATTTGAAAATAAAAATAATTTGTTTCTCATAGGTGCTATGTGCATTAGGTTTAATTCTATAGCAGTGAGATTAACTTACATGGCATATAGAATTAATCTCTTTTTCATCTATGACCTTACATTTCCTTCTCTGAGCTGCCTTCTCAGAATAGCCCCACCTAGATTTTAGAACTTCCATCTAGTGGCCACCTTCTAAAAGTTGAATTTGCAGATGAGTTACTGATCTGCCACAATGCAAGAAAGTGTCCCACCTGAGAGTTTTCTAAACTGATAAAATCACAAATCCAGAGCACCCTCCTCCCAAAAAAGAGGAAAAAAAACATCTGATTGCCCCAACAGTCACTGCTGCATGTTAGAATTTTTATGTTTATAACTTGAATTAAAATGGATTATTAAATGTTCAGTTCAGTAGTAATGGTGGTGTCTTTCTTCCTAACAGCATTCTAACCCAGGACATGCCGGGCCTTTTCCTGTTGTGTCTGTACATAATACCACAATCAACCCAACCAGTCCCACTACAGCCACCATGGCAAATGCTAATCGTGGTCCTACCAGCCCTTCTGTTACAGCAATAGAGCTTATTCCCTCTGTAACCAATCCAGAGAATTTACCATCCCTTCCAGACATCCCACCAATACAGGTTTGTACTCGAATTAATGAAGTTTTTAGTAGTTGAATGAATCATTTAATATCAATAGAATTCAGGTCTTTAGATTTCCCTTATTCCAGTTAAGTGACATTCTTGTGTCTATATATGAATATATAAATCAGAAATATTAGCAATGTCACCTCATTGTTCCCTTTGATCATTTTTTATACTCACAAGCAGATGTCCAAGGTACAAGTCATACCTTTGCAGAAATTAATTAGTAGCTTGAGAGAAAGGTAAACTATAAAGACAGTCCAGCTCTTCCAATCTTAGGCCAGGCCCCAAGGGACCCACCTTAGTGGAAGAGCAGCATAACACGCCCAGAGTGGAGCCAAAGTTGTTATCTTTAATTACAAAAATGTATTAAATAATTACCTCTTTTGTTCAAAGCACAGCCTGCTTTGCACAAGAAAAAAGAAAGAAGACAACGGCTAGGCCTGGTGTGAAAGTAAGAGGAGACTCTAAAACCAGGGATCAGCAGTACAAAATCTGAGGCCCCACTGAGGGAGGAGAGTAAATAGGGGGGGAAATTGCCTGAATATTTATTAGATGGATTCAGTTCAATAAATAATATATCAAGTGCTGTCTGAGTGCAAGGCACTGTACTTACACTGGAGGAACTGAAAATATTCAGCTAAAACATTGTTTCCACATGGAATTAGTTAATCTCTTAAGGGGACAAAACGTGCACAGATGACAGTAGTTTGCACTAAAGAGTTTTAAAGCTGTGCATAGTGTCTTGAAGAGAGCAGAGGGACTTTATACCAACTTTGTTAGAGAGATTAGGAGAGGCTCATAGAAAAAGATCCTTGGTGGACTTGGTAAGGATGGGTAGCAATTCAGTAGTGAAAGAGAGTATAAAGGAAAACCTTGCTTTCATAGTCAGCTGAATGAGCAAAGAAAGACGTGAAAACTGAAGAGCAAATGGTACATTTAAAGGACAGAAAATAGTCTAGTCTGACTGAAGCAGAGAGTAGTAACATGAGGGAGACTAGAAGGGTGAGGTGGTGCCCCAGGGCCTTGAATGCTCAGTACAGTACTTTGAGCTTTCATCTGGCCAGTACAGAGTTGTTGGTGGTTTTAACCAGAGAGAACAGCATCACTGCATCTATGCCTGAAAAAGACTACCTGCAGTAGAGTTGTGGTATTTCTATGAGATAACTGTGTAAAGCATTCTGCAGACTTGGTTCTATTTATTTTATAAATGTGGTTATTCTGGCACTAGTGTGGAGCATGTCTGGAAGGGGCAGAGAATAGGGGCTGTGGCAGCCTGTTGTCTTGGTCACACACTCCTGTACTCTCTGTTGTTAGGGTGGCTTTGACTTGCGGAATTCTGAATCACAGTAGGGCTAAAGCAAACCGAGTGGCCACACTGTTTGGCACCAATTAAATTCCATTTCAGTAAATTCTTAAACGCCTACTATATGCCAGGCATTGTGCTAAGTGCACCAGTATGGGAATTTGGGAGGGGCCACCAGGAGGCCTGAAAAGACAACAAGTTGGCCGGGGTTAGAAACAGCCAGGTAAAAGCTTATGAGATGGAATTAATAGAACTTGATTAATGATTGAATGTGTGGTGGGAAAAGAGGCAATGATGACAACAACAACAATAATAATAATGGTTGGCATTTATGTAGCACCTTAAGATCTGCAAAGTGCTTTACATACGTCATCTCATTTAATCCCTGTAATAACCCTGGAGGGTACACATTAAGGCAGAATTATCTCCATTTTATATCTGTGGAAAGTGAGTCTCAGAGAACTTAAGTGCTTTGCCCAAGGTCTTGTAACAGTTAAATGTCTGAGTTAATTTTCAAATTCAGGACTCTTCTGATGCCCAGATCAAGTTTTTTTTTTTTCTCCTTCCAGTTATGCTTCAAGCATAAGATAGCCACAGAATCATGAACATGGGAGAAAGTATAAATAGACTGAAATCAATAGCAGCTGCCAGGTTTAGGAGGAAAGATGATAGCTTGGTTCTATACATGTTGAGTTTTGGGTGGAGATGGCCTGAAAGGCAGAAAGATACAGGTCTGTAGTTCATGAACAGACTTGATGCTGAAGGTAAACATCTTTGTGAAGTTGGCAATTGAAGCCATGGGAGTAAATGACATTGCCAGGAAAGGTAGTGTAGAAAGAGATGAAAGACTCTTAGGGCATAGCTGCATTAAAATATCGTGAAAAGGATACTAAACCATCAAAGAAATAGAGAAAAGGTAGTTAGATAAATGGGAAAAGAATTAGGTTCTAGAGCCCCTCCAATCAAGATAAGAAAAAACTGGTAAGAGAGGAATAGTCACTCCCATCAGAAGCTGCTGAGGGCTCATGAGGGAAAAACCATTGAATTTGTTGATTATGTGTTTGATGACTTTTGATGGCACAGTTTCAGTAGTTGAGGAGAGAAAGCCAAGGAGTAGGTACTGAGAAAATTGAGGCAACAAATGTAGATCACCATTTTAAAAAGTATATTAGTAGTCAAGTAGAAGAAAGAGGTGGGACTGTGGCAGAAAGGGATAGCAGGGCCTAATTAGGTAAGGCTTTTTTTAATTATTATTATTATTATTATTATTATTATTATTATTATTATTATGTAAATTTTTAGCACTATCACCTTTATTTTACAAATGCATTCTCTCCCTTCCTTAATAGCTAGAAATAAAAAGAGAGAAAAAGTAGTTTAGCAGAACTTTCCAGCATATCAGAAAAGAGTTTATTTTAGTTTTATATTTTCCAGACCCAGTCCTGAAAGGAAACAAGGGGAAGTGCTGGTGAAACTTTTTTGGACTTGAGAAAACCCAAGTATTTCTAGATTGTAGTGAGGTATTGGCAGTGCTGGTCCTAGAAGAGGCAGGAGCTAAGAGGACCAAGCAGTATGGAACACGGTTGATGTCAGGAAGCAATAGGCATATTTTGTCACACGAAATGGTTGGGGAGAGTTGAGAGAGCTTATGTTTTGACCTTGGTCTGTAAGCAGAAAGAATAAAAAAGTTGGAACAATTATGAGGAATGGAATAGGGAGTTTATAACAGCACCAGTAATCTCAGCTGAGGTTTATTTATATAGATAAAACACATGACTTGGCTGTTGGTGATATCAGTTCAACAATTTGAACTTTTTTTTAAGAGCTTAGTGTATGTATGTCTGGGATTACTGAGTGGGGAAAAAAAGCCATATAGAAAAATAAAACATCTATGCATGAATTATCTGTTTTGATTATTATTTGCATTGAATTTTAATCCTAAGGCAACTTGCCCATCACTTAGTATACTTATGCCTTTCACATAATCCTCCCTGTTCATACTCAGAGAAAGAGTGAATTTTCATAGTAGCCTAATAAAACAATTAAGAAGATAAGACCATAAAATAAAAATCATAATTCTATTCCAGAGCCAAATACAACTTTTGGGTTACCCATCCATATGTTTATTATTGCTTCCCCTTCATTACTTCAAACAGTCAAGTTCCTCAAGTAGAAAAGACATGAAATTTAACTCTATGTTTAAATAGACTGGAGAGTCTCTATAGACTCTTGGTATAACAACTTAAGACTCAGAAACTCTCATTTCTCACTACACTGATGATATCACAAATCCTAAATGAAAAATGCATAAATGGAAAAGTACATAGTATGATGAATATAAGATTTACCTTGAGGTTAAGAAGAACTGGTTCAAGTTCTCCCTTTCACCATGCTATTTCTGTGGCCCATGGACTAGTCATTTGGGCCTCTCAGTGCCAAAGGGAAGACTGTTAAGTTATAGGCATGTTTCTTATCCCTATAGAGATAAATAGTTTCCTCCAAACTAAGAAAATACATACTTAAACACATGGAACAGAGAAAATAGGTCCTAGACTCCTTTATCTAATCAGGGAAAGTGTTTTGAAAGATTTTTACTCTGGATTATTACTTGAAGCTGAAAGGGAATTTTTTTGGCCAGCAAAATATTTTTATTTGTTATTAAATGTTTAATAAACAACAAACAAACCTAACTGATTAGCCTTTTATAAGATAGAATCTTCCAGAAATTAACAAGGAAATGCTTTTGTTCTTAGTTGCCCCCCTGCCACCTCCCTGAAGCACCTTTAGCCCCCTTTTCCATCCTCTTTGCTTTCTTTACTTTTTAAATAGTTACTGACATTTTATGCATAGTTATAGTTCTGCTTTCACTCTGCATCACTTTATATAGGTCTTTTTATATTTCCTTGTAAATTTCATACTCAGCATTTTTTTTCCTGTCACCATTTTATTCCATTACATTAATGGGCCATAATTTATTCAGCCATTCTTCAGTTGTTAGATTTATATTCATTTGTTTTTCCTATTACATGTGGAGCACTTACGAATATTTTTGCTCAGACAGGTTCCTATTTTTCCTTTTTTATGATTTTTTAAAATAAACTATTCCATTTTTGAGCCATCCTCCCATATGGGAGAGAGTGGAGATAAAGAGGCTGTGGAATTAAAGAGAAAAGGCAGGAATGATCAGGTTGGCTCCATATCGTTCCTGCAGTTGGAGTTATTAAAATATAAATAGCCTTCTAAAAATAATTTAGTTGAATCGCAAGGAACAGAACCATGAGTTACTATGAGAAGCTAAAATGGTTTGGGACATGCATGTGTCCCTAACTTTTTTTCCTTTTTCCAATTGGATTTTATTTTATTTTCAGGTCTGAATTCTCTCCCTCTCACCTCCCTCTTTTCCCCCACCCCCAATGAGAAAGCAAGAAAACAAAACCCGTTACAAACACGTATAGCCACAAATTCCCGTATTGGCCATGTCAAAAACAAAACAAAACATAAGCCTCAGTCTGCACTCTGAGTCCATCACCTCTCTAACTGGAGGTGGGTAGCATGTTTCATCATGAGTCCTCTGGAATTATAGTTGGTCATTGTGTTGATTATAGTACCTAAGTCTTTCAAAGTTGTTATCCTTACAATATTGTTGTTGTATAAATTATTCTCCTGGTTCGTCTCACTTCACTTTGCATCAGTTCATACAAGTCTTCCCAGTTTTCTCTGAAACCATCCCCTTCTTCATTTCTTAGAGCATAAGAGTATTCCATAACACTCATATACCATAACTTGTTCAGCCATTCTTCAGTTGATAGGTGCTTCCTCGGTTTTCAGCTTTTTGCCACCACAAAAAGAATTGCTATAAATATTTTTGTACATATGGGTCCTTTTACTCTTTTAAAAAATCTCTTTGGAATATATAGACCTCGTAGCAGAACCTCTGGTTCAAAGGGTATGCACAGTTGAATTATTTTGAGACATAATTCCAAATTGTTCTCCAGAATGGCCGGACTAGTTCCCAGTTCCACTGACAGTGCATTAATGTACCTGTTTTCCCACAGCCTGCAGGAGGAAATGTAACAAATGGAAATAAGGAAGCCATTTCAGGCATAAGAAGGACTGAGTTAGCTTGAGAGCAGATGAAACAGTGATTTTAAAAATGAAGAGCATGCAGTGAGTCAGACAAGAAATCATTGTTATCCAGCAGTTTTTAAACATGGTAAAAGTCTGCTCTTAAATGGTGATATATTCCCTTTGAAAAACTAGTGTGATAAATAGAAAATTAATGGAGTAAACTAAATGGGGTGTGTTTTGATGTTTAACTTTTGCCTGTGGAAGAATTTAATATGTTTAGTTTTCATTGTAGCTGTTAAGTGAATAATGGAGAGTGTCTTTTTAAATTGGTTTTCACATTGCCTCACTAATGAAAATAATGTCTTATTAGTCACATTGGGCCTTTCAAGTGATTGGGTTTTTTTCTTGTGTACTTATGATGTCATCTTTGTAGGGAACTCCAGGTGAGGAGCTTTCTTTGGGGATGCAGATTAGCATCTTCTCTGGGAAGTTAAGTTAACCTGGGAGGTTAAGGGACTTAGACCCAGGTCCAGTCTATGACTCTGAGACTAATTCTGGTGAGCTGCAGACAGTTGAGGAAGTGGACAGAGCCAGCAACATGTAAATTGAGTGTATATAGCATCACTTCCTCAGGAGCAGTGCCTAATGTTTGGGGTACAAAAGTAATCCCTTAACCTCCCAGAGTATAAGAACATTTGTTTCTCTGACCATTGACTGAAACATGGAGTGATTTTTGTTATGATTAATTTTAATTATTCATTTCAGGATTTTATACATGCATGGTAGGAAAATTCACAAAATGAAAGAAAAAGTGATGAATGTATGACTCTAAGTTAGGTCTAATTCCTGTCATCTTGCTTGTCCTTCAGTTTTTTGTACAGTAAAATATTTCTAATTATAAACTCTTGAATTTAGGAATTTCTTCTCTGCCTAGATGAAAATTTGTCCCTTTTTTCCCTCTTTAGTTGGAAGATGCTGGATCAAGTAGTTTAGATAATCTCCTAAGTAGATATATCTCAGGCAGTCACCTACCCCCACAGCCTACAAGTACCATGAATCCCTCTCCAGGACCCTCTGCCCTTTCGCCAGGATCATCAGGTAAAGTGAACAGGAGTTGCTGTAATATTTAACTTTGATCTGGAAACAAACATATCTTTAAATATTGTACATTATTTTTGTGTCCATACTCTTCCTTCCTTGCCTTTTTTTTTAAATTTTAGTGATAATACTTTTCACACATTTTGTAACAATATTAACACTTCTTTATACTAAGGATTGTGCTGGTTGATGTTCCGAATTTAAGAAGTGCTGTTATTTTCCCTGTGCCTCATTGTCTTCAGTTGCAGTTATAAGTTTGTGTTTGACTTCTGTTTTTATAACATGGAGAGGAAATGAGAAAAATGAATCTTTTTCAAAACAGTTTTATATCATTTCTGGAAAAGTGCCTTAGTAAATAGTAGTTAAAAGGAAGAATAAAAATTAGGAAATTACGTTTATTTTAAAAATTGATATTTTTAGAAGACTTTCTTTTTGCTGAAGCTTTTATCTAAATGTTTTATCTAGTGACACAACATTAGGTTGCTTACTTGGGGTCATAAAACTTGAATTTGTACTGTATTTGACAACAGCTTCTTTGGCTTTTAATGCAAGCTGCTATTATTATATCGTTTGGCTTAAAGAAAAAATGGGCAGAAGGTGGAAGCAAGGCCAGGTGACAGAAGATTAATTTGACAGCATGGCACAGTCCTGTAAAAGTGGTGTCAGAAATGCTTTAGTTCTTAGTGAACTGAGACTGGTGAAGGAAATGGAAGATAATTATCAAGGGCATTTAAAAAGCATATTGGGAGAAAAAAGGAGGACTGAAAAAGGATAGGACCTTTGTTTGGTATGGGTAGGAGCATAAGTGCAACAGAGAGAAGAAAGGATTGCTCAAATTCTTTTGTTTCCGTTTTTTTCTGCAAAGGAGAGTGATGACCGAAATGGCTAAGAATAAAAATGACTAAAGGGAGTCGATAGCTGGGATCAGTAAGGAGATAGGAATAGAGCCCTAGCTGCCCAAATGAACCATCCTCAGGTGCTGCCAAGATTGATCACCCACTCTCAGTGCTGTTTGAAAGACGCTGGAAAACAGGAAAGGCATAAGAGGATTGGATAAGGGCAAATGTCCTGGGTTTTCAGAAACTGGATGACAGGGATAAGTCTGTACACTGTATAGACCAGTGATCTTGACTTCAGTTTCTGGGGAAATTCTAGAAGGGATCTTTAATGAGGTTGCTGGTGAATATCTGGAAAGGAAAGGGATGATTACATGGAACCAGCATGGTTTCATTAGAAAGAAGTTTTGCCAGACTAATCTCATTTCCCTTTTTGATAAAATTACATAACTAGTAGTGAATATGGTTTTACTGTATAAGTGTAAGTCTGTTCTTGTGGAGAGGAGCAGTTAGGTGGCACCGTGAAGAGAGTACCAGGTCTGGAGTCAGGAAGATTTATCTTCCTGAATTCAAATCTGACCTAAGATACTTACTAGCTGTGTGACCCTGGGCAGGTCACTTTATCCTGCTTGCATCTGTTTCCTCATGTGTAAAATGAGCTGGAGAAGGAAATGTCAAACCACTCCAGTATCTTTGCCAAGAAAACCCCAAATGGAGTCATGGAGAGTCAGACATAACTGAATACCAACTACATTTTTATGGAGAAAATGGAAAGATACAGATTAGACAGTATAGTCAGATTGATTCAGAACAGGTGAGATGGAATTATTAATGATTCCACGTCAGCATGGTAGGTCTCTGGTGGAGCGCCTCAAGGATCTACTTGACCCCGTCTGTTTAACATTTTTTTCTGTGACTTGGATAAAGGCGTGGCCAACATGCTCATCAAATTTGCAGATAGAACAAAGCTAAGAGGAATAGTTAATCAGTGAATGACAGGTAGGGGTTCCAAAAGAATCTTGATAGGCATGAAGTTGTCTGTAACAAGATTAATTTTAGTAGGAATAAATGGAAAGTCTTGCATTTGTTTCCCCTACCCCTCTCCAAAAAAAAAAACCTGAAGCGTAAGGTGGGAGAAGGAAATGGATACACAGCAGTTGTTCTGAAAAGATCTGGGGGTCTCAATGGATTGCAAACTCAGTGTGAGTCAGCAATATGATATAGCTGCAAAAAAAGCTAATGAGATTTGGGGCTTCATTAAGAGGTCCAGAGTTTCCAAGAATGGGGAAGCGATAGTCTCACTCTATTCTGCTCTTGAAAATGTAGTGTTCAGTTCTGGGCATTGCAGTTTAAGGAGGCCATTGATAAGCCAGCACCTGTCCAGAGGAGGGCAGCTTGGATGCTGCAGCACAGCATACTTAGATTTCAGCAAGGACTTTGACAGAATCTCTCCTGCCATTCTTGTAGGCATTTTTAGAGATCTGGACTCAGATGATAATATAGAGGTTGGTGGCTGTGGAACTGTTAAAATGATCCCCACTCCCACCCCCAGTGATCAGTAGTAGGGTGATGTCAAGTTGGAGAAACATCTCTAGAGGAGTGTCCTGTCTTTTTAAGCATTTTTATTAGTGACTTGGATGAAATCATGGAAAGCACACTGGTAAATGGCAGGTGACATGAAATTATGAGAGAGAGCTGAGCATGTTAGGATCCAGAATAGTCACAGAATCTCATTGATCATCTGGTCCAACTTATTACCCAAGAATGTCTCTGTTTTATAACCAAGAAATGTTTAGTCCTTGCTTTGAGGCCTGTGAGTGGGAGGAACCATGACCTCCAGAAGCAATCCATTCTACTTTGGGAGACTTATAATTGTTGGGATTTTCTTCCCTAATATTGAGCCAGAATCTGTCTCTGTAATTTCTCCTGATTGCTCCTAGTTCTAGCCTCAGGGACCAAGCAAACTAAGTTTGATCCTTCTTCTACATTACATCCTTTCAGATACTTGAAAATAATAATTCTTCTCTTCTTCTTACAAAATATCTCAAGTTCACCATCCTGATCACCTTTCTCTGGGCAGGCATTTTAGAATAATAAGTCTAATCAAATAAGATAAAATTTATTTTGAATAAATACAATTTCCCAAACAGAGGCTTAAAAAAATCAGCTTCTCCAGTACAGGAAAGGGAAGTGTATGTAAACAGATTTTGTGAAAAAATAACTGGAGGCTTATATGCTCTCTATGAGGCTCCCTTTTGTTTCTAGGCTAAAGTACAAATTCTTCAGTTTGGTATTAAGTCTTTCACAATTTGGCTCCATTTTGTCTTTTTGTACTTATTTCATAATTCTCCCCTTTGTACACATTGTATTGCAGCCAAACTGGCTTACTACTGTTCCCTGAAGTCAGTATTCTGTGGCCTTCTGTCCCCCATGCCCAGAATGCATTCTCTTCTGTGGTTATTATTGCTTTCGTCCTCCTAAAATAACTTTACTTTTGTCTGCTTAGTGTTTACGTGTTGTACTCCCCCCTTCCTCCAGAATGTAAATTCTTTGAGGGTAAGGGCTTTTTTGGGAGGGAGGTGTCTTTCTAGACCTAGTTCCTAGCATGATGCCTTACCCATAGGTTTATGCATAGTTTGTTGAAATAAGTGTGGCCTGGCAGCACCAAAAGTTCATTCGGGTTTTGTCTACAAGAAGAGAGGCTTAATGTTTAAGGAAATGATGCTTCTGCTTTCCTGGTCAAGCCATATTTGGACTGCTCTGTTCAGTTCTGAGCACCACATTTTAGTCTGTAGAACAACTAAGATGTTGTGAGAGTACTAGAGAACATATCATATGAAAATCTTATAAACGAACTGGGGAATGTTTTACCAAAAGAGGGAAAGATTTAGTGGAGAACATGATAGCTGTCTACAGGTGAAGGGCTGTCTAGTGAAAGGGAGTGCTCCCTGTGAACTACGGATGGAAGTTGCAGAGTTAATTTAAGCTTTTTGTAATAAGAAAAAAGCTTCTGAGCAGTTAGAGTTGTCCAAAAATAGACTAGGCCACCTTTTCTACAAGTAGACTTACTGAAGATGTTGTAGAAGGGATACCAGGTATGAGTTGGACTAGATGACCTTCCAAACCTTGTGTTCTGTGAGTTCTTAAGATCTGTGCCAATTGGTATTTTTGTCGGAAGAATATTGTTTATGACTGAAAGTGCATCTGTTAGAATTTAAGTGTGGATTTGGAGTCAGTGATAGAAAAGGAGTATATACTTGCTATAACCATATTATTAGGCTTCAAAGACAATTTCCTAGGCATCCAAATGAACAGTTTATAAGTGGACTACTTTGTGTTTGTCTGGGTCAAGGCTTCTTAAAGCTTTTTCCATTGGGAACCACTTTTTGAGTTGCCTGGCTTGAGGGCATGCATAGTGCAAAGTGTGCATGCTATGTGTTCATAACCCAGGCTGCACTGAAGTTGTGTGATGCAGCACAAGCAGGCGCTGCCAGAAACATCTTGGATTCGTTATGTGTTTGATTTTTAATTAATTTTTGGTTGTTGCGCGTTCAGAAACCTTTTACTGTTAACAAGTTTTTGGGTTGCGACCCACAGTTTAAGAAGTGCTGCTCAAGGTGACCTGAAGATTAGGGTTCACTTTCTAAAAGCATTGATTAGGGTTAATTTAATAAGCATAACTTGAGTACTTTCAATTAGAAATATCTTTGTATTTACTTTTGACATACCTTTTGCCCTGATCTCTTTTTAGGCTTATCCAATTCCCACACACCTGTGAGGCCACCAAGTACCTCCAGCACAGGCAGTCGAGGCAGGTAAGTGTTACCACCACTTGGAAGTATCTGGGATGTGAGAGGTTTGGATGGTAACTGTGGTAATACATTATTCTAATTGAAAGTACCTGATTTAGTAAAACATTAGTTATACTTTGTATCATACTGAAGAAAAGGTCTGCTTGAGTGGGTTTTTTTCTTTATATTGTTGCCAAAGAAATGATTGGTGTCGTTATGGGTACTGGAGAAAATTGTAGATAGAAAAGATGTTTATCCCTCATGCTGTTTAAGGTCACACCTCCAGTTTTTATTGGCCATTGCTTTTTGTTTAGGAGCTGGATAGAGTTTATCCCAGCTTCATGGATCCAACATTAGGAGGTACTAGGCCAGTTTTCATCCATGATTGAAATAAATGGAGCCTGCTTGTGAGCAATACCAGTGTTACCCCATCTTTCTCTCAGAAATGAAATTATCGACGTTCTAAACTAGCTGCCTGAGAAATTGACAATTTGCAAGGCCATGTACTTTTTATTCACAAGTGTCTTAGTATTTTAAAATTATATAGTCCTAGTATCCCTCTGAAAGTTTGAAATATATTTTTTAAAACTTGCAAAGCACAATTTTTTTTTAATCTGCACTGCAACATTGTCTTATTTTTAATGGAAAGGAAGCAAAGAAGCCAGATTTCATTGTGAGGTACACTTATCTTCTCCAGTGTTAATAACTTGCTTCACCCAATTGTTTGCTATTTATAGTTTAGTCAATATTTTTACATGTTTTATTTTCACATGTGCGTAATTTTCAGCTGTGGGTCATCAGGCAGAACTACAGAGAAGGCAAGTCTTAGCTTCAAATCTGACCAAGTAAAGGTCAAGCAAGAGCCTGGGACTGAGGAAGAAATATGCAGCTACTCAGGAACTGTGAAACAAGAGAAAACAGAGGATGGCAGGAGGAGTGCATGCATGGTAAGGTTCCTCTGGGATCCCAAATAAGGAACATTGGGAAATCACAAACTTGTCTGACTCTGGTGTTTCTTCTTTTTAGTCCATTTGGTTGAGGGTGTTTGTGATTCATTTATTCTTGAATTTTCATGCCTGGAACAAGTCAAATTGCTTTTTCAGCTTGTCAGTCAGCAGTTATTTATTAAGGGCTTACTATGTAAGCACTGCTAAGTAGAAGGTAAATTCAGAGGGGAAGTATTAGAGTGGGAAGAGATGGGATATTCATGAAAAGCTCATACAGAAGGTGAGATTTACACTGCTTTCTTGAAGGAGTCTGGGAAACCAAGAGGTAGAGACAAAGGAAGAGAGCATTCCAGGCAAGAGGGATAGATAGCCAGTGAAAAGAAGGTCAGTGTTGCTGTATTGTAGAATGCATGGAGGAGAATAATATGTTAGAAGAGTAGAAACAGGTCAGGTTGTGAGACTTTTAAAGCCAGAGGATTTTATAGTTGATCCTAGAAATAATAGGGAGCCACTGGAGTTTATCAGATAGGAAAGTTGGGGGTGACATGGTCAGATAACTTTGGGAAGATCACTTGGGCAGTTGAATGGAGGATGGAATAGAGTGGGAAGAGACTTAGAGGTAAGGAATCCAATCAGAAGGCTCCTTTCAGTAGTCCAGGTATTAAGGTGGCTCTGTGGGTTGTAGGGAGAGGGATGTAGATACTGTGAGTGTAGAATTGACAGGACTTGCAGATCTATGGAGAATGGAAGAATTTATAACCAAACAAGAGATAGAGAACATTATGAAATGCAAAATGAATAATTTTGATTACATTAAATTAAAAAGTTTTTGCACAGGTAGAACCATGCACCCAAGATTAGAAGGGAAGCAGAAACTGGGAAACAATTTTTGCCACCAGCATCTCTGATAAAGGTCTCATTTCTAAAATATATAGAGAGAACTGAGTCAAATTCATAAGAATATACTTCATTCCCCAATTGATAAGTGGTCAAAAGATATGAACAGGCGGTTTTTAGATGAGGAAATTAAAACTATCTATAGTCATATGAAAAAATGCTCTGAATCACTATTGATTAGAGAAATGCAAATTAAAACAAGTCAGAGGTACCACCTCACACCTATCAGATTGGCCAACATGACAAAACAGGAAAATGATGAATGTTGGAGAAGATGTAGGAAAATTGGAACACTAATACATTGTTGGTGGAGTTGTGAACTGATCCAGCCATTCTGGAGAGCAGTTTGGAACTATGCCCAGAGGGCTATGAAACTGTGCATACCCTTTGATCCAGCAATACTACAACTCGGTTTGTATCCCAAAGAGATCATAAAAAAGGGGAAAGGACCTATATATACAAAAATATTTATAGCAGCTCTTTTTGTGGTGGCAAAGAATTAGAAATTGAGGGGATGCCCATCAATTGAGAATGGCTGAACAAGTTGTGGTATATGAATGTAACGGAATACTATTGTTCCATAAGACATGATGAGCAGGCAGGTTTCAGAAAAACCTAGAAAGACTTAAAGACATTGATCCTGAGTGAAGTGAGCAGAACCAGGAGAACATTGTATACAGTAACAGCAACATTGTGTGATAACCAACTTTGATAGATTTAGCTCTTCTCAGCAATGCAGTGATCTAAGACAGTTCCAAAAGACTCATGATGGAGAATGCTATCCACATCCAGAGAAAGAGCTATGGAGTCTGAATGCAGATTGAAGCATACTATTTTCTTCACACACACACACCCTTTTTTCCTTTCTTGTAGTTTTTCCCTTTTGTTCTGGTTCTTCTTTCAACACCTTGACTAATGTGGAAAAGTGATATGATTATACATGTATAACCTATATCAGATTGCCATCTTGGGGAGGGAGGGAGAGAATTTAGAACTCAAAATCTTATAAAAATGAATGTTGGAAACAAAGTTTTTTTTAAAAATTGACAGGACTTGGCAACAGATTGGCTATGTGGAATGACTGCTGGTGAGAATTTGAGGAAGAAAACAAATGGGTCTGGTGACAAGACAGATGGTGGTACCTTTGACAACAGTAGGGAAGTTTGGAAGAGGGAATAGTTTGTGGGGAAAGAGGAGTTCAGTTTTGGAGTTGAGTTTAAGATGTCTCAGGAAATTCGGTTGGAGATGCAAGACTGGAGATCAGGACAGAGGTTAGGGCTAGTTACGTAGATCTGAGAATCATCTGCATAGAAATGATCATTGAAATCCATGGGAGTTGATGAGATCCACCAAGTGAAATAATATGTAGAGGGAAGGAGCCGCAAGATGGAGCCTTGGAGACCTCCCATAGTCAGGCTGTGATCTAGATGAAGATCCAGCAAAGGAAACTGAAGAGGAACTAAGGAAGACGTGTCAGGAACACCTAAAAAGGAGAGAGTATCCAGATTGATAGTCCAGAGATATCAAGAAGGATCAGGGTTGAGAAAAGACTGGGTGGTCTTGGGTGATTTGGCAAGTAAGAGATCATTACTAACTTTACAGTGAGTGGTTTCAGTTGAGTCACAGGGTTTAGAAGCCCATGAGAAGAAAAGCGAGACACTGATTTGTTACTTAAAAGAGTTAAGTGATGAAAGAAATAGGACAGCAGCTAGTGGGAATAGATGGATCAAGTGAAGGTTTTTTTAAGGGTGGAGGAAACATGGATGGTTTGTAGGTAGCAGGGAAGGATGCAGTGGGTAGGGAGAGATTGAAGATCTCTAAGATTTTCTTTGAAAATAATTTTGTAGTCTGGAATTCATAGAGAGTGGGAATCAAAACAGTGATTCAGGTGTCAGTAATTTCTGCTTTACAGCTACCAGGTTCTGTGTTTATGTGAGTTAAAGTCCATGTTAATGTCAGTCATTAACTCAAAGACTCCTACCAAGGAAGATCCTAGTTTATTGTTCTGCCCCCATTTTCCTGTCCTAATGACTAGGAAGATGTGAATTGTGAAAGGGGCACAGGATAGTAATGTCATTGGAATAACTGTTATTTGACTCGTATTTTTCTTTAACAAAATAATTATCCCTACTATTAAAGAAAGCTCCAAACTCCTTTTGCCATAGCCAGTTTTTATTGTTCTTCATTCTTTCTTGAGTCTCAGTGCCCAAATTCTATGACTTCCTTTCCAATTGGCCTACAGCAAGGGTAGCTTAGTCACAAGATTGAGTGAGTCTACAGTTGACTCTCAATTTGGTTCTGTAGATTTTATAATACAGATTTTGCTAGGGAGTTGGGGAAAGGGGAGTTGTAGTATCACCTTTTAAATTCAGGCAATTGCCGTGAGTCTCGTTGAATGTTCTAATCTAAGATAAAAGTCTTAGTGGATCTAGAGGGGCTTTTTTGCAGGGGGCGGGGATTAATTTTCTTTCTTTTTTCTGGCAGGCAAAATGGATTTTTATTCAATTAAGTTTAGTGCAAGTATAGAACATATTGTAAACATGTAGCACATCCACTCATACTATAATAAATCTTACTTTTGTATATCTGCCTTGGAGTAATACTAGAGAAGGTTGATTTCCAGAATAGTTTATGGTCAGACTTGGCTAATTTTCCTTTTCCATCTCATAAACTGCCCACAACTTCAAAAAGACATATGGCCAGGGCAGTTTTTCAGGAGACTTCCTAAATACACGTCAGCAAGTAGAAAATAATGACCCTCAGTCAACTATAAGTTTTAGAAATAATTTTCCTTTGTTATCCAATTAATGTGCTTACGGAAAATCATAATTAGGGTAACTACGACTCTTGGGATTTCATATTCTAGGATGTCTAAATGACTTTGGGATGGATGATCTGTGGCTTTCCCTTATGCCATTTGCATAAATAATGAAAAGTTTGCTATCTCTTGAGTGATGTTTTACATTTACCCTAGGAGCCCCAAATATCAGAAGAGTTTTTAAAATATATTAGTGATTCTGATACACTCTTATGATAAAGAAAAACGATAGATTTACAGACATTTTTGTCAAGTCCAGACTTAATTTTCATAAGAATGTGATTTTTTTTTCCCCTGTAAGAAAAACAAGATGGTTCTGATGCTATTGTTTTGTTTTAGTTAAGCAGTCCTGAGAGCAGCTTGACACCACCTCTGTCAACCAACTTGCATCTGGAGAGTGAGTTGGATGCGTTAGGAAGCTTGGAAAATCATGTCAAAACAGAACCTATGGATATCGGTGAAAGCTGTAAACAGCCTGGGCTCAGCAGTCTTGTCAATGGAAAATCTCCAATGCGAAATCTAATGCACCGTTCAGCAAGGACTGGAGAAGGCAACAACAAAGAGGATGACCCAAATGAAGATTGGTGTGCTGTGTGCCAAAATGGAGGGGATCTTTTATGCTGTGAAAAGTGTCCAAAGGTCTTTCACCTCACCTGTCACGTTCCAACACTTCTCAGCTTTCCAAGGTACAAGAAGATAAATTTATTATTTCTGAAATTAATTCTTAGGAATTTTAATGTAGTTCTCCTTTTGAGGAATGTGGTCCCCAAAACTTTTGTTTTTCTGTAAATTTAGAGCCTCCTTATTTCTGTCAAGAGACCTGCCATGTCAGCCATGGCAGCTTAAATGACTTCCCCTTTTTCATGTAGAAAGCTGAGTCATAACCTAGTCCCAGTGATGAGGTTAGGGATCCTGGAATCCCGAAATCATGACACGTGGGTCCTGTCTGAAAGAATTCGACCCAAGCTTTCAGCCAAACACAAGGTTTATTGAAGATTCGCCATATTAGCTAGACTCTTAAGGAATCTGAGCATCTGTGACCTATTAGCTAGATTGTGACAATCTGAGCAGTGGCTAGATTATCAGAATCAGAGCGTCTCAGTGGAGACCTTATGTCTCCATTGGACCTTATATACAGAAAGACTATGGGAGAGATCTAGGAGTGCCCGAGTAGTCTATGAGGTAATAGAAATCTAGGGGTGGCCTAGGGAGAATGGAGCCTAGATAGGATTAAGGGTGGGAAATGGCTGGTTCCTGCAGGGAGATAAGACAGTGGAGGGCCACGCTAGGTTGAATGTAAGGCAGATTGGGCATAGCCACAGTGAAAGGCCAGTTGATGGGATTATAGCCTCAGGGGGAACGCCAGAGATCAGGCCTTGTGGGAAGGTCCAGGGTTTTTCCTTTTTGGGGTTTAGCTCCCGTCCTCATCACCAGCATTTTAAATTATTAGGACAGGATACACCATTTTCTGATCTCCTGTATAGTGAGTGTCTTGACCCCTCTGCTACTTATTGCTCTTCTTCCTTAAGGTTAAGTTTATTTTAAATAAAACATCACCATTAAAACAATGTTATCTCATTCCTGAGTAAATTTTGCATTCATGTGTATTTTTGCACATAATAGGGAGAGAAAAAAGTAACTCCTTTTGGTGGAGGTGGGGTGGGGTAAGGTAGGGGGATTTGCTACATAATACTTAGTATAAAGGTTGATGAAAGGAGCTGAATGTTTAGCCTTGAGGAGAAATGATTTGTGGGCTTGTGGTGATGTTGACTTCAAATCTTTAAAGAGTTATCTGGGAAAGAGGAATTAAATTTGTTGTGTTCTCTAGGGCATGCCTAGAAACAATAAATAAAGCTGTAAAGATACAGATTTAGGCTGTATAATTTTGGAATGGATTGCTTTGGGAAGTAGTGAGTTCTTTGAAAATGGACTTCTTCAAACGTGTGTTTTGCACTACTTGAAGTTATTGTAGAAGGGGGACTCCTGCTTCATTTGGGGCCCTCCTCGGCTCCTTCATTTGAGTGCTTTTCCTCCAAGGTGATCTCCAGTTTGCCCTCTCTGTATCTTGTTAGTACATAGTTGTTTGCCTATGAGCTCCTTGAGAGCAGGGACGATTTTTTGCCTTTCTTTTTTATCTTCAGAGCTTAGCCTAGTGCCTGGCATATAAAGGCTTGTTCACTAACTCATTGAAACCCACCATCATTAGTACATTGTGTCTCTGTGCCAAGCTTGTGAACCAAATCCCTAATCTATTTGCTTCCTCTGACCAAGGGTCATTAGTATGCTCCAGACTGACTGACTAATACAATCTAGAATTTCTCCAGGAATCCAAATTAAGGTCACTGGTCTCAGAGTAGTTTGCAAATTCCATTCTCTTCCCTTTTTTTGTAAATCAAGGCAACATTTATAATTTCCCATATCTTTTGGGACCTCTTCTCCATCCTCCTAGAGATATCCCTGACAATGGGTCAGCAATTTTGGCACTGGGTGCTACAGTTCTTGTAGCTCGAGTGCCTTGAATTCTTTGAGAGTATCTGAGATCGCTTACTATTTATTGCCTCACTTTTCCAAACTATCAGTTCCATGTTAGTATTTATTTTCTTTTCCAGTTCAGAGATCAGTGGGTCACAGCACCAGAATTGAAAGGGACTCAGAGGCCATCCAATCGAAACTCTTTATTTTTCAGATGAGGAAATCTAGGCCCAGGAAAGTTAAGCTGCTCACGCAACGTAACATGGGTAGTACGCATCAAGAGTGGGGCTTTGAACCCAGATCCTCTGACTGTCAAGCCAGCACTCTTGCCACTGCACCATGTTGTCAGCCTTGGTAGAGAAAACAAGCAGAACTGGGTGGAATAATTCTGCTTTCTATAGTCAGTACAGTGCTTCCATCTTTGATTCTCTTTCCCCCCACAGTGCTTTAGAACATGCCCTAAACCATTGTATTGTTCTGAGATTATGGTGTATAAATGATATTGTGTTGTAAGAAAAATGGGGCAATTTCAGAAACACCTGGGAACACATGTCTGAACTGATACAGATCCAGATAAGCAGATTGAAAAGAGCAACTTGTACAAAGACAGTGATATTGTAAAGTCAAATAGTTTTGAAGGGCTTAAGAACCCTAATCAGCAAAATAACTGAGCACAATTCCAGAGGATTCATGATAAAACATATGCTCACCTCCTAATAGAACAACGAAGGACTCAGAAATAAGACCAATGTAGAATGTGCTGCTTTTTTTTTTTTTGCTTGATTGTGCTTCTCCTGCAGAAAACTTTTCATTCCTTTTAACATCTGTTTCTAATGGTGTCAGTCATTTTTTGTAATCACCCAAATTTGAATCCTTGGAGAGTTAATTATTTTTCTTTTCCTCTCATTCCTTCCCCATCTAATCAGTTTCATAATCCCATTGGGTCTACCCCTGCATTGTTATTCATATCTGTCCCCTTTTTCTCTACTTTTACTCATACAGTAGAGATAGTACTGGAATCAGAACCTGAGTTCAGATCTCCCCCTCTGATACTTAGTACCTTTGCTGAGTCATTTCAACTTCAGTTTCCTCATCTATAAAATGAGCAGGTTGGATTAAATGACCTCTCAGCAGCTGTAGAGCAGTGATCTTAGTTCAGGTATTTATGATCTCGTCTAGACTGTACTGAGACCCCCTTACTATTATCCCTTCCTCACGTCCAGAACATTGAGACATTACTCAGTGTTAACAGATCTAATTATGTCATGCCCCTGTTTAAAACCTTCCCGTTCCTTATCGAATAAAACACATTCCTTAGCTTGGTATTCAAGGCCTTCCACCATCCAATTTTCACCTTATATTTTTCACCTACATTGTACTGCTTGCCATGCACCAAGCATTCCACCTTTCTCTACCGCTTGTTGCTGCTTTTCATGCCTAGAACAGGCTCTTCCTGCTCACCCCCACCTTTTGAAATCTTTCTTTTCATTCAAGGCCCCAGGTTAACACTTCCACCATGAGGCTCATGAAAGTGACACCTTCATCCCTACATCTCAGATGTCGTAGGAATGTGATCATTCCTCTGTACTTCTCTCATTCTTTTATTTTGTTATTGTTATTTGTGTACATGTCTCGTTCTCCCGGATGTATTAAGGGCTATAGTTTGTTGTGCTCTTTTCCCCCCATTTTTGTGTATATGCTACACCAAGCCCAAAGCCCAACATACATTTTTATAAGTAACATTGATTTGAATTGACATTTACATTCATTCATTTCTGAATCCAGATATAAATACATGAACAGAGATGTGTAAAACCAAATTGAGACAGGTTGTAAAAGCAGTGTGACACTTTAATCCTGATTGAGTAAAGCAGAGATCTGATTGACTAATTCTGTTCTTTGAAAATACATAATCCTTTATTCATAGGTTCCCGAAGTGGGTGATACCCTGAGCCCTGGACTGATCCAGGGAGAGTGGTGGGAGAGCCTCAGATACAGTTGGGGAGTGCTGAATAAAAATAAATGTTAACCTCTAACCTAACCCCATGGGAGTGCTGAGTAATTTTTTTTTAAAAGGGGGGCAGTAGGCCAAATAAGTTTGGGAACCTCTGCTTTATATGGTTAAACCATGACAAAATTGTTTAAGTGCTTTCACCTAGATCTTGGTCCCCTTTTTTTTCTTTCCTTTTTAAAAGAGCCAAACTCTGCTTCCTTGGTTTTAAATGCAAGGATTATTCCATGTTCTTTTATGTTGTAAAATACCCCAGAATGCTGGAATTTTAGGATTTTGTCACTAGAGACAGAGATTGTATTTGGTAAAGTTCTGCAGCTGCTACATAAATAGGTTTGTATACATTAGCAGTATCATCCCACTCTAGTAGGCATCAATGCCAAATTCTCTTCAGAGATAACAGTTAGAATCAGCCTCTGTCTTCTCAGACCTTTAAGTTTAATGTGAAATCCTGACAAAAACAAATGAGTTGTTATGATAAAGTAAAAGATAGCACTCCCCATCCAGTTAGCATACAGTACAGATAGGTGCACTTCACTCTATGTCACTGTGCATTCCTGAAAATCTATTTGAATTAGTTCTATGAGTTGAATTCTGATTTTATATACAAGGGGAACGTTCTGTTTTTTTCCCTTAATAGTATTTTTTTTCCAGTTACATGTAAAGATAGTTTTCAATATTCATTTTTGCAAAATTTTGAGTTCCTCATTTTTCTCCTTCCCCAAGACCATGAGCAGTCTGATAGAAGTTATACATGTACTGTCATGTGAAACATCTTTCCACATTAGTCAGGAACATTCTATTTAAGGGAACCTGCATTGAACCATTTTGAAAAGCAGTTGATTCTTTTATGGTGTCATTAATTATTCCCTCTTGTGTCTATGGGGCCCATGAACATAAACCTATGGGGAAAAGTTGATAAAGTCATCTTGAGAACTTGGACTGATGATGTTGTCTCCCTCTGTAGTGGAGAATGGATTTGCACATTTTGCAGAGATCTTGGGAAACCTGAAGTTGAATATGATTGTGACAATTTGCAACACAGCAAGAAGGGGAAAACTGCACAGGGCTTAAGCCCCATGGACCAAAGGGTGAGTGCCAAATAGTTGGTTTCTCATTATGACTTTGATGTGATCTACCTACTTGGCACTTTTTGGTAATGAACCTTCAGCTCACACAATTTTCACTAAAGGGCTAGTCTTGAATTTGGAAACTAGAAGTATTAGTTGGAATGGTTTAATTTACATGAAGTCTCTTGTGTCAGTGTTTCTAGTAAGCAGCTAGTATTTGAAGATAGAAGGTAATATTTAGTTTATATGATAGCCTGCTTTTTGAAGAAATATTTGATCTCTTAGCCATAGTAAAGTGGATTTCATTTGAGGATATTAGTTATCTTAAGTAGTGAATTGTGAGGATAATTCCCAAAGAATTTGCCTTTCAGCTGGGTACTAAGAAGAAAATTTCTGGCCCCTCAAGATAGTAAGAAATCCATATGCAAGAATTTTATATTAATTCTCATGAGACAGTATGACTGTCTTAGTATCTTAGTAATCTATGTATAGTTAGTTTATAGCAAATTTTTTTATCCCAAATTGATGGTTTTCGGTCACTGAGCATGCTGCCTTCTGCTGATATGCTGTGTGTTCATTTTAATATTCGCTGTAGCGTATCATAGAAGGTAAAAGAATTGGTTGCATCCTCCCGCCCAAAATAAAGTGTCCTGCAAAGTCCATTATTGAGCGGTTAAGGAGTTGTTCTTGGTTCCCTTCCATTTGTTTATTAGTTAACCAAAAGTTGACTTAGAAATATGTCTTGAGATGCCATAGGCATATACTTTTAGCAGCATCCTTTAAGAGAGTTAGTTTCACTTCATAGCCTTTTATTTTCTATCCGATCTGTCTTTTGAAGAACGCATTGTGGTTTGGCAGAAAGAATACTGGATTTGGATTCAGAGCACATGGGTTCAAATTTAAGCTCTTCTTAAAGAGTACCTGTGTGAGTTTAGACAGTTCACTTCATGGTTTCCTCATGTGTAAAATGATGGGGTTGAATTAAATGATCTCTTAATTCCATCCAAATCTAAGTTCTCAGTTTATGTCGGATGACCTGGAGATTAAAGACCATCGTTTAGATCCTTACTCATACTAATTCTGATGGGAAATGAGGTAGATTTCCTTGAATGCACAAACTATTCTTAAAAACAGCTTATGAAAAGTGGATTAAGATTGTTCAAATTCTAAAGAATATCTTATTAGAGGAAAAAGATAATTCACAAGTTTTCTTTCTGTACCTTTTTTACGGGGGAGCCAGAAATGTGAACGTCTACTGCTTTACCTCTATTGCCATGAACTGAGTATTGAATTCCAGGAACCAGTCCCTGTTTCGGTGAGTTGTCTATTTTTAATTCTCAGTTTTGATGAGCTGTTCTTAAAAGGACAAAGATTTTATTTAGAGTTTATAATTTTGGCAGAATGACAATGAAATTCGTCTATTAAAACTTCATGTGTGTGGTATTCAGGCTCGTATTCATGTAATTTTTTTTTTAAATTGAATTCAAATTCAGAAGTTATGAAAATCCTAGGAAGACTAGTTCACAGGGAAGATCATTGGATTGAAAGTCATGTAGTCTGGGTCCTGGCCATAGCTTTGCCTTTAATAGCAAAACTATGTAACTTCTCTGTGCCTCAGTATAAATAAGAGGGTTAGACTAGTGATCCCGTGAGCTCCTTTTCAGCTCTCCCATTCTGTTTCTAGGTGTTGAACTTGAAAAGAAACTAGGCTAATAAAATTGAATTACCAACACTACCCCTGCTGATTGTTTGGACTGCTCCCAGAAATACCATACTGAGGACATTGATCATGAAAGAAATAATAACTGTGGGAGATTTTGAAGGTTCATTTTGTTTCGTCTTTAAAAATAAAAAGATTCTTTTATATGAGATAAAAGTTTTATAATCCTATTAGTTTCAGACCAAGGGTGTTCACTGTAGTACAGCTAGGGTTATATTGCTCTGGATTCTTGCATAAAAGAAAGAAAAAACCATTATCCGTCAATTAATGAGTGGAATTACAGGCTAGCAAAAAGACTACCAGGCCAGAAATAGGGGTTGGGTGACCTGAGTTCCAGTCCACAACTACTGTTGTCGCTTACTTTAAGATTTGGTTTTCTTATCTGTAAAACTCAGATTGAAATACCTTTAAGGTCTTTTCAAATTCTAAAATTCTATGTTGGCTACAAATTGTTGATTATTGCACAATTGTGTGATGCTAAAGTTTTTCTTAAATTCTTGAATTTAATATGAGAGGGGAAAAAAGTAAAGTCATAAAAATTAAGCCTAGGAGAAGTCACACAGAGGAGGTTTTTGTTCCTTGTAAACAATAATATTCCCATGATTTCCAGATGGTATGAAAGTGCTGCTTTGCAGTGTATGGATGCTGTAGAAGAAGATAGTGATTTTATTTCTTTTTTGGTGACTGTCCTATTTAAACAGTTTATTTCTGTTAAATTATTAAATACTAGAGTAGCAAATTTGACCAAAGGTAGAGACCAGAATTTGTAAGTGTTATTGACAAAGAACCATAGAAAATTAATTAAGTTTAGCAAATACAGATTTCTGTTATTTCTATGAAAATGTTTTCCTCTTTTACTGGTTGGAGCATCTTCATATGAACATGTTGCCGTCAGTATGATTTGTAATGGCAATCTCTTCCTTCACACTTGCTCAGGCTTTATCCGTTGCTTTCATGAGCCATTTGTGATCCTTGATCAGCAGGTTGTCTTATATTTGTTGCTTATATATATTGACATAAAGTATATAATACCTAGGTGTTGAGTGACTCTTAAACCACAAAGAGCTCATTCTATCAGGGATTTGCCATATACTCATTACAAGAGTGTCTTTGTTGATTGGATTAAAGTGGAAGAGTTTTAAAACATTTGTCTTCGAGACTGAAATTTCCTAACTGAATAGCACATCTTTTCAGTCTTTGAATAGCATAATATGACCAGGGAATTATTTAATTCTATTTCTCTCTTTTTTTTTCCCCCCAGATACCAAACTACTATAAAATTATAAAGAAACCAATGGATTTATCCACAGTGAAAAAGAAGCTTCAAAAGAAACATTCCCAACACTACCAAATCCCTGATGACTTTGTGGCAGACGTCCGGTTGATCTTCAAGAACTGTGAAAGGTTTAATGAAGTATGTTAGCTTCCAAGATGTAGAACCTTAGGTTTTTCAAAAAGTTCTTTCAAACTCAGAAAGACAATCAGTTTTTAAAGTTTTAAAATATGCTTCATTAGAACTAATAAGTGGATGTTTCACCGTTTCTAAATAAGAAAAAGATTTCCTGATTAGTTAAAGGTTTGGGGGTTTTTTTTGTTTACTTGTTTGTTATGTTACCAGAGTCCAAAGGTAGTCAATGTCTTCTGATGACTTTTTCAAATCCATGGAAGACATTGAGAAAGTAAGACTTCTAAGTAACCTACTTTAAGTAGAAATTCAGAAAGATCCCTGACATAGCTGAAATTATCTGTGCTTATGTAATTAGGTTTTAGTCATTTTCAGACTTGCTCACAGAGCACAAGTAAGTCTACCCTTGATGTGCAATATTTTGTCTTCCCTGGCTGCAGACTAAGAGTAGAACATTGATACTGAATTTTCTGGGCCGGCATTGCAGCTCTGCTGAGAACTTATTACTTTATTAGGCCTTTTATGAAAAGAAAAAAGGTTATCTTTCTAGTCCTGGAGAAAACATATGGTAGAGACCTCTGTCACTGAAACTAATTTTGTGTTGGCTGTGGAGAAAAATCAAGAGTCCTGTTCTCTTCAAGAAAGGCTTTATCAAGATGGGGATGGGATGGGGGAGTGGTAACAGATGGAGAGAGGGGCTCTATTTGGAAATATTCTTGTCCTCAGATTCCAGGACTGCTTCTAGCCTTGTTGGTTCTGGGTTCTCTGTGGTTCCATATGAGTCCCATTTAATGCCATGGAGATATATATACTTCTGCCTGTGGATTTTTATTTACCCACTACCTCAAACAAAAATGAGGAAATTTGAGAAGTAGATCTCTTGGTGTGACTGGGATCAAGGCAAAGGACAGTACTAAGATAATTGTAGTAAAATCTCTCTTGTTTGGAATAGAATTGGTAAAAAGAATGATTTAAAGTTTTTTGGGTTTTTTTTAAGAGTGAAGTTCTTTTACCTCCAGTATGCATAGTAACACGAACTAATGGCTGGCAAAATGATGCCAAAGAGGTCCTACTATACTTACTTAGTAAACAAAATAGTCCCTGATTAGCATGTTTTCTATATACAAGTGAATATTGCTAAAGTGATTTTTTGTAAAAGGGCTGGAAAATAGTTTTCTTAAGCAGGTTAATCATTTCTCCTATAACCTTAGTCTTTGCTTTTTGGTCCCATTTTTCCTAGATAGTAGTGCACAGGTACTTCAGCTCAGCCCCTGCCCTAATTATTACAAATTCTGAATTAGTGGGGTTTAAAGTAATAAGGTTTTGCTGTGGATTTAGAAACAGAACCTAATGTACGTTCTGTTGAATTTTTTAAAGCAATTGATCAGTCACAGCAATCTGTTCTCCCTTTATGGCTGACTTTAGTCACCAACCCTATGCAGTCTCATAACTTTAGAAAGGATTATAATTTCCCTTTTTTTGACTCTGGTATCCTTTTTAGATGATGAAAGTTGTTCAAGTTTATGCAGAAACACAAGAGATTAATTTGAAGGTAAGCTTTTCAGACCATGCACACTTGGTGAAGGGACGTGCATTACCAATAGGTAAATGTTCCTATCTTTTGTTTGCAGGCTGATTCAGAAGTAGCACAGGCAGGGAAATCAGTTGCTTTGTACTTTGAAGATAAGCTCACAGAGATCTACTCAGACAGGACCTTCCCGCCTTTGCCAGAATTTGAGCAAGAAGAGGATGATGGTGAGATAACTGAGGACTCTGATGAAGACTTTATCCAGCCACGCCGAAAACGCCTAAAATCAGATGAGAGACCCGTACATATAAAGTAGAATGACACCATGGACCTAAATAACATTGTAAAAACTTAATTTAAGTGTTGCTGGAACATCCCGCCTACGGTTGGCCACCTCCTTGAAGAAGCTGGTAGCTTGCTTTTAGACAGTATTAGATTGAAAAATGTTTGGACGGAAAACACATTCTTGTCAAAAAGAGGGGACAGCTTTATTGCGGACATAAAAGAAAAACAGTTGATTTGAAGTTCCCTGTTCTTCCCGAAGAAGACGGGTGTCCGTGTTCTCACACTTAGAGACGGGCGAATATTGGTGATCATGTGTGGTTTAGATTGGTGTAGGATACTGGCTGTACAGGTAAATAATTTGAGTCATGTTGCTTGATAATTTTTCTCTTAGGACTGGACCAGCACAGTTACTAAATCAGATTATTCCCAGTACTGGGTTCTTGTCTAGTTAAAGTGAAAGTAGCATTACTCAAATTTTCCTCTAATATGGGCTCAACATTGAATCATGACTTTCAATCAATTAGTTTTTCTCATTTGAATGTTTTTGGGCCTAACTTTCTGTGTTAGTTCAGAAAACTAACTTGGTTCTCATAGCTAGATGCAGGAAATTCAACCTTCATTCACTTGTTGTTCAGCCTTCCCGGCCTACTGAATTAGTGAGCAGCAGCAGTGCTGGGGCCAGTAGGGTGAGCCTGAAAAAGAGATGGCAGTTCTTCAGTAGTGGATCATGTATATTTATAATAGAGTCCTATCCAGAAACACACCCCCACACAATTGCACTTCCCAGGTTAACTCATTTGATTGTATTGTTGCCCCCATGAAACAGGCAGAATGTTTGTTCCAAAATTAATTTAGTTTCATGTGCATTTAAATTTGAGTCTGAGAAGGTAACTACTGGCAGTCATCCAGTCTTCCTTCATATCAGTTTTCTGATAGACCACTATTGGCAAACAATAACCTGTCAACTACCAAATGTGTAAAATTTCCTGTATTTCACTTTGTCTTATTTGTAAATAGTGAACTGAAACTTCTGGCAGATCGGCAACATTTGCTGAGCCTGTTTTTTAAGCTAATGTGTATTCTTACTAATGTTCCTATCAAGAATGGATTTGTAATATATGCTGTCTATTTCTAACATCACATTCATATTTTGAGGTTCTATCTTATTTTAATAGAGAACAGACTTCTCAAAGCTTTCTTCAGAAACAGCTTGTGAATGAAATGTCTAAAAGATTATCACAAACCCGGTGGGGTTAGATTACTCGTCCGTCCACCAAGTGGGACATTTGCATAGCTCCCCACTGGGGACTTAAAGGCCGTGAAGAGGGTTGGGAGTCAGAGCCTGAAAATCAGCCGGTCCCCACTTGAATGGTATTTGGAGTATACCCACCTCTGCTACCCTGGTCGCAGCATTACTAAGCAGATAAATCAACTTTACTCTGGAATGGTTCGTTTTTGTTCTCTCCATTAGTAATGCTTAGATCCAAGACATGTGTAATTTAGCCCTTGTACAGGCTTTTCTTTTGTTAGGAAGAACATTTTAAAGTCCTACTTTTATTTGGACAAATTAGATCGAAATACAGTGGCCAAAATAAAAGAATGTGCTATTAGAGATTTTCTCAGACACAGCAGATTTGTGGCAAACCTTTTGCCTTTTTTTTTTTAATATACATTCAGCATGAGTAGTTCATACAGTATAGGCCATTCATAAAATAAAATTATTTGACTTAACTGTACTGTAGAAATAAATATTTTTAGCTCATTTTGAACCAACAAAAACACTCTAAAGAAATGCTTGTGCAAAATTCCTTTGGGTTGTTTCTTTTATTTACCAAGGGAAGAAAAACAAATAACCTTGAGGCCTTTCTAAAATATTAAAGAAAACAGAGTGGAGTCCATAAGTGCTAGTTTGACTCACTTCACTGTATGATCTTAAATTCCAGACCTTCCTGTAAATTGAATTACAAAAGAAGCATTAAAATATTTTAGAATTTCACTCAAGTTTGCAGAGAACAGTTTTTCCCCAAAAGTAGCTACCTTTTTCACTTGAAAGAATTTTTCTCTTCCTCTGAGTCCTCCACCCCTCCTTTCCCTTCTACCTGCTCCCTTCTTTATCACTTTAAAATGAGTGGAAAAACACATTTGCTGGAAGACCTTTTAGGTCAGGAGGGTGACCAGTTCCCTTTTAGGGAGGGCAGGGGTGCTTTGAGTCCTGACAGGGGCTGTACCTTTGCTTTCTCTTTCGTGGTTCTTCATTATTGTCCCATCAGCACAATCTGTCTTTTTAGAAAAGAGGGAATTAGCAGTTTTATATTCTGTTTGTTTTCCAGTATTTGTATCTTTGGGGAGGGGGATAGAGATGAGAAAAGTTTGGTTCTTAAAGACCATGTTAGAAATTCTTCAAATCATTTGGAATTTGATGTGCAGAAAACCTTATTGCTTCTCCAGCAGCCATTCACAGTTGAGCAAATAAACTGAAGGTCACAAGTATTCGCTTTGGACTTAGTTGAACTTTTCCCTTACATACTATACAGAATATAAGCTCTGATAAGAAGGGTATTTCATTTGAGTATCCCATGTTATACTGTGGCCAGTAGCATTGGACCTTGTTAATATAAATTCTCTTGGTAGCCAGAAATTTTGCATATTTTCCAATTAAGTTGCAGTGAAGACCAACTTTGAACATAGAATAACAATGGCGGATATTGGGGGTTATTTTGGTTTATTTTGGAAGCCTCATGTCCTTGTCTTTCTCAGGAGTTTCAGTATTTGCATATTTGCATATTTCTTTGTAATAGCAATTCCTGAACAAGTCTCATTTGTACAATGCTTAGGTTCTTTCCCATGATACCTACCCTCAACCCCTTCCCAAACCAAAACAAAACCACGGATGTTAAAGTAAAAAAACCCTTTCCTGATCTGTGATCACTTTAATGTTTGTGTGGTTCATAGCACCTGGCCCAGTGTATTCATTGCTATGAAGGGATGACTTTACATGGTGAATACATGTAGAGGGAGTTTCTGAGCTTTTAGCTTTAGAACATGCCGTGCTTGGAATAAACCTTCAAGCTATCATCACAGAGTATGAAGGGCCTGATGCTGAGATGGTTTTTATTGGTGTTCTACTTTATGATGTAAAATGTCTGGATGGCCAAATGATGTAAGGTGTCTAATTCTGATAACTTGTTTAAAGAAATACTTTTTTGAACAAAATCATATCTCATTTTTGGTTGTAACTGGCCCTGAGATTTTTTTTTTAAGTTAATCCAAAGAAGTAAAGGCAGTTTGTTCTGAAACAGATGTGAAAAGTGTATAGTGTGCTAATTGTGGACTGATCAATTACCTCAGCAGGTATCCTGCCTTGTAATTACTAGTGATTAGTGTTAACCAGCTAAATAGATTCAGGTCTCCTGACTGTGCCCTGGGACTGTGGCCTACCACGTACTATGAAGGCTGTGTTCCTATCCAAAAAAGGGGTGCGTGACCACCTCCCTCATTCCCTTTTCTCCCTGGCCTCCTGTTCCCTCTTTTTTTTTTTAATCCCCCATCCCATATACACTTTTAACAAGCAGACATGCTCTGTAAGTGTAGATAGCTTATTTCTTGTCAAAGCTGGCATTCAGCACCTCTTGCTGTCAACATCATTAACATTGGATCAATGAAATATTTTATAAAGTTTTTATCCCTTTATGATCAGAAAATCCACACCTGTGCTTGTCATAGAACATTTATTAACTAATCTACTGAAGTTTAGGTAACAGCAGCAGCGTTCCCAATTACAGTACATTATAACAGCATTCTGGACACAGACTCCTCCATTTATTTCCCTCCCAATTGTCTCCTCCTTGAAAAGCAATAAAACTGCTTTAAGTCTGTTGCCTAATTGCATGACATGAATCCTTTCCTTTGGACAGTGATTTTTTAGGAAAGTTTGTATGCATATCACCAGGACTAGCTTTTAAAAAATAAAAATATAAATGGGCAGGAGTTACTGATGATATATTGTGGCATTTTATTTTAAAAATTGGGGAAAGTTACATATTTTTTTAAAAGTAGGTGTTTGAGTAAATAATGGAGGTACTTTTTTTAAGAAATAAATTTATATGCCACAGTTTACATAGACATATTTCAGACTTCACATATATACACTTGGATATGGCAGTTTCTTTTACTTTGTTAAAAATGCATGTACAGAAATTCTTCCACCTTAGTTCCTTGTGGTTGCCGACTTGTTCCTTTATAATAATGCTTTTTATTGTATCTGAGAATCAGTAGTTTTCAAAAAGTACAGTTAATTTGGATATCTTTAACATAACTGTTGAACTACAAAATGTTCAGAAATTCAGTTTTACCCTTTTTCTAGCAAGTAATCTTTACAATTGAAGACTGTTCTTTTGAATTAGCTGGATTTCTACATGGTAAGGCACTAAAAGCGTTTTGTAAGTGCCTTTGCAGCATTCCCTTTTGAGTGTGACCTAAATTTAAAACATAAAAAGAAATGCATGTCTGCTACTGGTCTGAAAAATGTAGGCATTTATTATGTTGAAAACACAATGAAACATGTATATAAGCCTATAAAAAGATTTGTGCAATTGAAAGCCTGTTAATTTTTTTAGGTAGATGAAATAACTACACATGAAAGGGTTAAATTCACAGCATTCTTAATGATGGTTTTTGCTCCCAGTATTTACTGGTACTTTTTTTTTGCACATAGTTAACTTGACTCATCCTTCAATATGATTCTTCAAAAAAAAGTACTGTTTCTGTGGTATGGTATTCTCTAAATAATCATATTTAATTTTTTAATGAGGTTACAGTTCCTAATTGTTCCGTTCCTGTGTTTTTTGCTGGTGTGTAATAAAGGCAAGTTTTTTCTTTTCATGGTTATTTAATACATTAGCAGCCTGTAAATATTTCTTGTTTAAAATGCTCTGGAATGTGTTGTAGAAGTTGTATTAGATCAGTTAAAAGCATTGTTTAAGAACCACTTTGTTTTGGTTATTTCTATTAAATTAGAAAAATGAAAAAGTTTTCAAATCGAGTTCACTTTTCTTCTTTTAATCCTCTATGAATTAGATATATGATGCTTTCTTTCCTGAGCGTCCATCATGATTATTTGAATTCTGAAATTTTGTGTTTTTGAACTTAACAAACAGTTTAGATCCAGGGGTAATAATACCTGGAATCCAAATATGACTTTAAAATTAATTAATAATATATCTGAATGTGGACCCTGTGAGAAAGAAGAGTCAGATGTTGCTGCTTCCCCTTTTTAGGACAAGGAGACAAGGGTTTAGTTGACTTGCCAAAGTGGCAGTCAGGAGGATGCACGAGTGCTCTTAAATCCCATAACGTTGTAAGAGGATGGATCTGTCCTGTATTAATTCCCTGGTCCTTGGAGTAGCAGAGTAAGCACCTCTTTTAAATTGTAGTAGTTTTCAAGAACAAATGGCCACATAACGTATTTTGAGGAAAGAATAAAAAACTGAATCATTTTGATACAAGCTCCTTTTTTTCCCATTTATTCCATTATCCATGAGGTTATCACATGCTTCATTTTCAGATAGTGGTGTTTGGTTCTTTTGGCCACACCCACATATGGCCAGCTTCTGGGTAGGCTTTAGTTTCCAACAGCTTCAGTTCCTGCTTGGTTCAGAGCCTTTGTCCCAGAAGCCATTCCTTAAAACTACTTGGAAAGTAGTTCTGTTTTTCTTCTCTGTCTGCTGTGCTTTTGCCAGCGCTCTACAGCTGTATCATGTTTTCAAATAATTCATGATACTAACTTGTTATGTATAAGCTTCCTATTACTGTTCTCTTGTGTAGAAGAAATATAATCAGTAAACCTACTTAATGATAGCTTATGCTATATAGTGCTTTTATCTTCTTTGATCTATTGTCTTTGGTCCTTAGAACAGCCCTGTGAATAAATAGTACAGTTATTGTCCCATTATACATATAAGAACATTCTCAGAGCCATGATTTGTAAATTTCTTAGTATGCCAAATTTTGAACTAGCTCAAATATCGTAAGAAACAGCTATTATATTCTGAGTAGAGAGTTGCAGGTGCCTACTTTTTCCTGATGGGTAGTATGCTTGTAGGATTTACAGCTGGAACATGCTTTTCAGAGTCATTAGCCCCAACCACTTATTTTTACAGATGAAGAAATTTAGTCCCAGAGAAGGGTAAAGTGAGTTTCTCAAGGTCCCACATAGCAGATTGATAGAGCCAAGATTCAAACCCCAAGCTGATTTGAAATTAAATCAAGAGTTTTTGTGTTTCAGGCATAGCAAGAAATTTAATTGTCCCACTGTTAAAAATGGACACTTGAGTGGATAGCCCAAGTCACCTACTTACTCTCCCCACTTTGTTCTAGAAATGGCATGGTTTCTAGATTGAAAGGATGTGGCAGGCTTACTACTCTTTATACTGTTAACCCACCAGCTTTAACTCACTAGCTGTTCACAGGGAGCAGTGAGGGATTAAGGGTCTTCCTTATAATTCAACATTTAAATGTCTACTCTGTTCAGAAGGTGCCATTCTTTGGGAAGAAATACAGATACAATCCTTGTTTTCAAGAAGGCTGTATTTCAGTAGAGAAGAAGGCATGCAAATAACTGCAGTACAAGGTGCTAGATAGTGAGCGTCCTCTTAGGAAAGAGGCAGCTTCCTTTGCCACCGGTGTAGTGGATAAAAAAACTGTTCGCCTGAGTTAGGAAGGCCTGAGTTCGAGTTTTATCTTTAGCATTCCCTGTCCACATAACTGTAGGCGATTCATTTAACTTCTCAGGGCCCCCCAGGTAACTGTAAGATTGAATTGCAGAGAAGGTGCCAATCTACAGTGACAGAGGAAGGTTTGCATTGGACCTCCACATACCAGTGAAATCATCTTAGGTAAAAAATGGGGAAGGGTAGTGGGTGAGGGAAAGAGATCACCAGCTTTGTAATTAGAGATGAAAAAGCTGATTGAGGTGGACTTAAGCGATTTTTATTATCTGGTATGGGGCTAAAGAGGGAAGATATGGAAAGTGAAGAGATTAAGTTTCCTAAGAGTAAGTCTGCTTTGTCAGATTGACTGAAATATCTTCTGGCAACAAAATTTAAAATGTGATTTATCCTATTAGAGATAATGCCCAAGATGAGCCTTTACTTGGCAAGTGAAACTACTGCATAGGTAGATGGATAAAAGGAAGGTCTGAAGCCTGAGATTTCAGATTCTTGGAATATTTTTGGATTTAAAATCCCATGACCATATCAAGTCGTTTTTACCTTTCAAAAAGCAATCCCTCTCTGACAATGTCTTCAAACGCTACTAAACTCTAAAATAATTCCAAATCTCTAAAAATATTTTTCGATCATTATTATTAGTGTCAGCATGTGCTTATTTTAAGTCATGTCTACTCAGAGGAATTTTGATGCTAATTTTGAAATTGTATATGTTGCATTATTTATGCACTTATTGATTGGTTCCAATTAAACCCATGTATCAGAAGAAAACACTGTGCCCCAAATCAATATCCTGGTTTCTGTTATGGGACCTCAGACTTGGGTCAGACTGTCCCTGGAAGGCCCAATTTAAAGAGAGCACCAAAAAATCTGGGCTCTGAGAACAAGGATTCCCTGCCTCCAATGGCAGCAGTAACTATAATCACCGTTTATATGGCACTTGGAGGTACACAAATACTCAAACCAAACTGATTTTATTGACAACGGGTACCACAGATACTGATCCCAACCTGTTGATGACTTTGTGCCCGCTCTTATCTATATTCTCTCGTAATTTTGACTTGGATTAGTAAGTAAACCTACTATGCTTAGGGTCCTTTCCTCACTTTCTGTTGACATCCAGAGGAGCTGCCATGTGGATCGACCCCTCTTTTTTGACTCCCGTCTCTTTGGTATCCTTTATTCTGGTTCTCCTTTGTAATTCCTTGTTTGTAACAGGGGTTTACTCACACCCACCACCGTCTCTTCTTTACCTTTACCTGGTGTTGATTGATCAGCGGAATGCTGGTGTTTAAAAGGTGAGCCTTTGTTTCAGGGAGGAATTTGGGAATCAAAAGACTCCTCCCTTATGTATAGTTTGGGGCCCAACTCCTCCATTTAGTTTCTGTGCAGTGTATACACATGTACTAATGGATAAAGTCTACAGATTATCCACCTAACAATATGCATGACACTTTACAAATGAATCATCTCACAACAGTCCAGGAAGGAGGAAATGTGATTCACATAAAGAGCACTCATTACCTCTGTAGTTAGAGGATCTAGATTCACCCACCTCTCTTGGCAAAGTGACAGCTTATTTCCTTACCTGTAAAAGGAGGAGGTTGGATTAGATGGAGCCTGAGATTTCTCCTACTCTTTTCATAGATGAGGAAGCAGCTTTAGAGAGACCAAATACCTTGATTAGAACCTAGGTTTCTCATCTTCCAAATCTATCACAATTTCGACCCTACACCAAAGGGTCTTCTGTGCTTCCAGAAATGGGCATTTATAACACACAGTCCTATCCTTTTTGGATTTAAATTGAACGCCATATGGCAATGCTTCCACTTAAGACCTCTTAGACTATTAGAGCTAGGAGGGACCATCTAGTTCAACCCCCTGTTATTTTATGGTTGAGGAAACAGGCCCAGGAAATTTTGGGGACTCACCTAAGGTCACTCGGCTATTAAATGAAAGAACCAGGACTTGCTAGTTCTGACTCTAAATTCAGTGCTCTTTCTGTAAGACTATGATCTGAGATCATTCTAATTGACTTTAATTAACTAAGATCACAAGGGGCCCAGAATGACATTTATCTGACCCTGGTTCCTGAAACTCCTAGAAAAATTGTGATGTCTAAGGAGAAAGGAGGAGGAAGTGTACCTCAGGCCCACTGGGGTCTTCAAGACCAAAGCTACTTCATTCCTTGTCCTTCCTGATCCATCATATTGCATGGCTCCATTGCTTCAGATGCTGAGCTGATTTTCTGAACTCCGCTCCTTCTGTTCCCATCTGCTTTACCTTCTTTAGTGATGTTGCTCTATCTGCCAGCCTGCCTTCTACTGAAGTCTTTTCATGGTTTCCCACCCACTTTCCTAAGAAGCTCTACCCCTAACCCCTGCTCCTACTCCCTCACCAGAAACTTCAGCCCAGGACTTCATTCTCATCTCTTTATTCGTTTTGGCCCAATCCTTTCCACAGGAATTCTCTACACCCACTTTCCTGGAATCCAGTATATCTCCTTTGCTGGATCTGTGGCACCATTGTCAAGCACCTGGTCTTAGAAACTAGAAGGGCTCTTAGGGGTAAAGAGATGGAATAATTCTTATGCCCACATGTAGTTCCTGATTCTAATTCACTTCACTTCAACTACTCAGGCTAAGAAAGGGGTTACATACTGAATTTCCTGACTGCTAGGATGATGTGCCCATCCAATAGATGGGAAGACAGACTCAGGTACCCCATATTAGATACTTCTGAATGGTTGTCCCATTACCAGAATCACTGGAACCGTGAACCAAGAAGATGCTGAGTAAGATTGTCAGAAGAAACTCATTCAACATATTTAAATATTTTTGTTGGTATTTTTTTTAATATCACTTTCATCTCCAAAGGTAACCTTCCCCCATGTCCCCCACCCAGTAAGCCATATCTTGTAACAGAATGAAAAAGAAAAGAGGGAAATCAGGTCAACAAAACTATTAACAATAGTAGCATGTCACACTTCAAGGAGTGCAAATTATTTTGTGCATTATTTCACTTGATCCTCACAACAACCCTATGATTTAGGTATTTGTGTTATCCCCAGTTTGCAGGTGAGGCTAAGAAAAGTTGAGTGACTTTGGTCACATAGCTAGTGTCCAAAGCAGGGTATGGACTCAGTTCTTCCTAACTCCAAATGCAGCACAAAGTGATTGTCCTAAGCCTTTCATTTTGTGTAGGAAGAGCAAACAGAACTTGATATACTTGCCTTCTTTCTTTATATCATGAAATTTCCAAGGACTTTTCATTCATGCTTATGCAAATGAGCATGTAATAGTCACTTGTGGAAGTCATAAGGAGCAAGAGATTATAGATTGGCATAGGTTTCACTTTGCATCATGAACTTCTGATTTACAGGCTGGTAAGGTAACTTTCCTTTCCAAAAAATGGAGCCAATCAGGACTCATCAATGGAGATCGGTGATCCTACAAATTTGCAAGACTAAGGCTATTAATTCCATGTGATACTGTTTACTATTTTATCGACTTTGTTCTCTTCCTCCTCCAAGGATAAACCTACTCCACTCACCCACTCACCCACTCTCTCCCCATTACATTCTTTCAATATGTTGCAATGAAACTTTACTTTTATAAGGAGCTATGTGCATGGTAGGAATAATATCTATCCTAGGACTCTACTCCACACAGGTTAAACTAATTTTTCTTTAAAAGGTATTGGAACCAACCTGGAGATTGAATTGGCTCAGAATACCCCAGTCCAGGCTGTTGAAGTAATTTTATGGCATCTTATACCAAAGGTAGCCTAGTCAGACTTCTGGCCAGCAAACTAGCTTGGCCAAGTCCAGGGAAGCTACATTTAGCCGAATTCTTGCTGAATAGACTTCCCTAGCTTTGTATATTCATCCCCTGCTATGGTTAAATCATAGAATTATAGATTAGGTTCAGAAGGGATTTTACAGGTCATCAAATCCGACTCTCCTATTCTACAGACAAGGAAAAAAGTTCATAGTTTGTTCTCATCTTGAACCTGAATTATCAGATCAGGCCTGGCTTTTTATAGGATATATGAATTTCTTCTTGCTATTATCTCATAATTTGTAGTGAACCAAATTCAGTGGAACCTGGGGAGTAATTCAAATTACTCAAACCATCGATGCAAATAAATATAAAAAAGATTAAAAAACATTATTTAGACTTTCATTGGTTTCTCATATGGAGAAAACTTCTTCACATCAATGAATTTATCCTGATCTGCAAATGTACAGAAAACAATAGAATTCTTTCAAAGTTATGTTATTCTGAAGTTTTACCCCTCAGTGAAATTGTGCTTCCCACTCCCCTCAAAACACACACACACACACACACACACACACACACACACACACACACACACACACACACACACACACACACACTGGGCTGATAAGTTATCTTCTAATTATCTTATACTTTCATTTTGTTGACAAAGGAGCCAATACAGCTCACACTAAATTAGCACTAATAAACATTAGTGCTGTACAAGGACAAAAATTTCAAACACATCACATTAAATTTTTCAGATTTAACCCTGAAAAAGCTTTTGAAAGATTTAATGATGGCTTTTGTTTCGACATCATCCCCCTCTCCCCTCCTGGAGGATCCATCCCTTAGAAGAGAAGTTCTAGTCCCAGTCACATCACCAAGAATACTTAGCTGTATTCATAGAGGATTATAGGTTTAAAGTTTAGGAAACCCATATGCTGTAAGAGGATTATCTCATTTGATCCATAGCTATGATGTGGGTAGGACAAGTATTATCAAATATAGGCCAATCCTTAAATTGAGATCTCATTGTAAAGAGAAAAATGCATAGGTATATACGGCAAATATAGTACATTAAAATTATAACCCATATGGTTGTCTCGAAGCCTAATTTCAGGAAAAAGTACAGAATGTATTTGGACTAATATTATCCCCATGTTGTAGATGAGAAAGCTGAAGGTCAGAGAGATTATATGATATATCCAAGGTCACATTGCTTTTAAGTGTCCAGTTAAATGGTGCAGTGGAGAGAGTGCTGGACGTTGAGTCAGGAAAATCTCAGTTCACATCTTGCCTCAGATGTTTTTTAGCATTGTGACCCCAGGGCAAGTCACTTAAGGGAAGGAGGAAGGAACAAGCAACTGTCAGGTGGTTGCTACATACCAGACACCCAGACACCATACTAAATGCTTTACAGATATGATCTCATCTGAGCTTCACAACAGCTCTGGGAGATGGGTGTTACAGTTGAGAAAAGCAGGCTGACCGCGGTTAAGCGTTTTGCCCATGGTCACACTGTAAGTAACTATTTAAGGCTAGATTTGAACTCAAGTCTTCTTGACTTTGGGCCCAGCAGTCAGCCTCAGTTTCCTCATCTGTAAAATGTGAATAAATAATATTACCTACCTCACAGGGTTGATGTGAGGATTGAATGAGATAACATGTAAACAGCTTTGCAAACCTTAGCATCACTATATAAATGCTAGCTGTTATTATTATTAGCACAAATATTGTTGCCCTTGTTTTCAATTCATCTCAACCAAGATTTATTAAGCATATGCTGTGTGCAAAGCACTGTGAAGGATGCTAAGAATACAAAGACAAAAATAAAAAAAAATTTTGTTCCCTCAAGAACCTTACATTCCATTGGAGGAATGTAACATTTGCAGAAATATGCAAATATAAAGTAATATAAAAAGTAATTTTAAGAGTTAGAGAATGATCATTACCAGGGGATCAGGGCAGACCCTATATAAAAGGTGAGATCTGAGTTATGCTTTAAAGAAAGCCAAAAATTCTGTGAGGTGTAGGGGAAATGACCTGTACAAAATACAGACTTGAAAGATGCAAGTTATGCATCGTTACCGACTAGGAATCTAGTTAAACTAGAATGGAAAATTAAAGAAAGGGAGTAATAAAAAAAGTTAAGTCTGCAAAGGTACCAGATTGGATAAAACTTTAAATTCCAGGCTGAGGATTTTGCATTTCATCCTAAATGCAGCAGGGAGCTACTGGAGATTTTTTTTTTTTAAAGTAGGGACGTGACAAGGTTAGATGTTTTAGGAATATCAGTTTGGCAGCTGTGTGGCTTATGGAAAGGAGAATTAGATTGGAATCAGAGACCAATTGGGAGGCTGTCACAATAGTCCAGGAAAGAATAAGAGCATAAACTAAGGTGGAAGATGAGTGATTAGAGAGAAGTGGACTGATGTGGGAGATAATGTAGAGATAGAATTGAGGGTCGAAGGAGAGAAAAATCAAGGATGTCTAAGGTTTCAGACCTGCATGCCTAGGATCAAAATGTTTATATTACACTGCTTAGTACTCTCAACAGAAATGGGGAAGTTTGGGGGGGGGAGTTTGGAGAGGGAGCATTTTGAATTTGAGATAACTACAAGAACACCATCTCAGGAGCTGTCCAGCAGGCAGTTGATAAAATGGAACTGGAGTGTAGGAAAGAGGTTAGGTACATTTCAAATTTACAAGTACATTTCAAATCAAAATGATAAAGCCAAGAGTAAGACCCAGGGTTTGTGACATCCAGGTCAGGGTTTTTTCCAGCACATATTTTATCCATCACTTGTAGTTTGTTTTGTTATGGAAACTTGACTTCTCCCTCTCTATAATGTAGGTCGGAGAGCTATAGTTAGAGACCACAGTTGTAGGAGTTTGGGCCTCAGCGGATGCTATCTGGAGGTACTTGCCCTTCTATCCTAGACACCAATGAATAACAACCCAAGGGGTGTTGAAGAGTGGATTTCAACGTATGATGTCATGTCTGAGGCCGGATTTGAACTCAGGTCCTCCTGACTCCAGGGCCAGAGCTCTATCTACTGTGCCACCTAGCTGCCTCCTATTTCTGGTAATTCTTGATTCACATATTGCTAAAACCTAGCTTGCAGAATCTTAAGCATAACCTTGCTGGCATGTGAAATGAGTGCAGTTGTTCAGTAATTAGAACATTCTTCAGCATTGCCCTTCTTTAGGAATGGAGCATAAAATGATCTTTTCCAATCCAGTGGCCACTGTTGAGTTTTCCAAATTTGCTGGCAAATTGAGTGCAGCACTTAAACAGCATCATCTTTTAGGGTTTCAAATAGCTCAGCTGGAATTCTGTGATCTCCACTAGCCTTAGTTGGCAGTGCTTCTTAAGGCCCACTTAAGGCCCAGGATATATAGCTCTAGATCAGTAACCACACCATCAGTGATGTCAAGATCTTTCTTGTATAATTCTTCTGTATATTCTTGCCACCTCTTCTTAATCACTTCTACTTCTGTTAAGTTCCTACTATTTTTGTCATTCATCATGCTCATTTTTGCAAGAAACATTATCTTTACATCTCTAATTTTCTTGAATTTATCTCTTGTCTTTCCCATTCTATTGTTTTCTTCTATTTCTTTACATTGCTTATTTAAGAAAACTTTCTCATCTCTTCTTGCTATTTTCTGGAATTCTGCATTCAGTTGGGTATAACTTTCCCTTTCCCTTTCCCTTTCCTTTTCCCTTTCCTTATTTCCTCAGCTATCTGTAAAGCCTCATCAGAAAGCCATTTTACTATCTTGCTCTTCTTTTTGGGGGGGATTTTTTTTTTGTTGCTGCCTCCTGTACAATATTGCAAACCTCTGCCCATATTTCTTTGGCTGCTCTATCTGCCAAAAATAATCCCTTAAATCTACTCATCACATCCACTTTATAGTCAGAAGGGATGTTCTGTAGGCCATACCTATATGGTTTTTCCCTACTTGAATTTTATTCTAAATTTTACACTAAGAAGCTCATAATCTGGACCACAGTCAGCTCCAAGTTTTGTTTTAACTGACTATATGAGCCTCTACATCTTTTGTTGCAAAGGATATAATCAATCTGATTTCTATATTGACCATCTGGTTATATCCATGTGTAGAGTTGCCTTTCAGGTTGTTGAAAAAGAGTGTTTGCTATGACCAGTGAGTTATCTTGACAAAACTCAATTAGTCTTTGCCCTACTTCATTTTGTAGGCCAAACTTGCCTGTTATTCCAGTTATCTTTTGATTTCTCACTTTAGCATTCCAATCCCCTATGATGAATGTGACTTTTTTTTTTGTTTTTATTTCTAGATATTGTAGGTCTTCATAGAATTGAGCAACTTTGGCCTCTTTGGCATCAATGGTTGGAGCATAGACTTGTATAACTGTGATGTTGAACAATTTGCTTTTGATTCAAACAGACAGTATTCTGTCATTTTTGAGATTCTACCCCAGTACTGCTTTTCTCACTCTTTTATTGACAATGAGGACTATTCCATTTCTTCTAAGGAATTCTTGCCTTGCAGTGCTCACTTGAATTAAATTCATCCATTCCTGTCCATTTAAGCTCTCTGATACCCAAGATGTCGATGTTTAACTTTTCCTCTCCTTTCTGACCACATCTAGCTTATCCCGGTTCATAGATCTTACATTCTAGCTTCCCATGCAATCTTTACATATCAGACTTTCCTTTCATCACCAGACACATCTACAGGTGAGCTTCCTTTCAGCTTTGTCCCAGTTGCTTCACTCTTTTCTGGAGTTATCTGTAGTGGTCATCCCTTCTTTCCCAGTGACATGTTGGACACCTCCCAACTTGAGAGGCTTATCTTCCAATGTCATATCTCTTATCATTTGTCCATGGGGTTTTCTTGGCAAAGATAGTGAAGTGGTTTGCCATTTCCTTCTCTAGTGGATCACCTTTTGTCAGAACTCTCTACTATGATCTATCCATCTTGGGTAACCCTGCACAGCATAGCTCATAGTTTCATTGAGCTACACAAGGCTCTCCACCATGACAAGGCAGTGCTAGCATAGCACAACACAATTGTTTTCCTGAATAGATGGACTAATACAGTTCCACTTGTATTAGTGTGTCTGTCTTCCTGCAAGCCAGTCAACATTTACCATTATCATCTCTTGTCATTTTTCACCGTCTGATTGGTATGCGATGAAATTTCAGGGTTGTTTTAATTTATTTTTCTATCATATTAATGATTTGGGACATTCTTTCATATGATTATTGACAGTTTGTGTTTTCTTTTTTGAAAACTGCCTGATCATTTCCTTTGACTACTTATCAGAAAATTCTTATTCTTATATATTAGTATCAATTCCATATATTTTGAATAATACATCTTTATCAGAAATATTTGCTATGAAGAATTTTCCTGATTAACAACCTTTTAAAAAATTCTGGCTTATTTTGTTCATGCTAAATATTTTTATATAATCAAAATTGTTTATTTTATGTTTTATGCTCACTTTTATCTTTCATTTAGTTGAAAAAGTACTTTTCAAAGCTTAAAATACTATATACATACATATAATAATATTATTCTACTTAAGAGTTCCCTCCCATTGTCATAGTTTTATAGGGAATTTCCCTTTATTCTCCTCTAATTTTTTTTTATTGTGTTACTTTTTCTATTAAGGCTATATCATTTGGGGCTTATTGTGACATATAGAGTAAGATAGTTTACCAGCAGTTTTTATTGAATGAGGAGTCTTTCCCCCAATAATGTGTGTCACTTCTCCTTATTCTCCAACTCTATTCTTCCTGCTTTTTATTCATCACTCTCTGTCTTGGGTTCTCAGCATACTCATTTGTAAAATGAGTTCAGATTAGGGGCAGCTAGGTGGCACAGTAGATAGAGCACCGGCCTTGAAGTCAGGAGGACCTGAGTTCAAATCCAGCCTCGGACACAGAACTCTTACTAGCAGGACTCTTGGCAAGTCACTTAACCCCAATTGCCTCACAAAAAAACAAAACCAAAATGAGTTCAGATTGGATGACTTCCAAGGTCCCTTCTACTTCTAACATTGTGTGGGTCTATAGATCCTCTCTCTTGCTCTTAATTATAACATTCTATTGATCTTTTTCTCCAGCTCTTTCCCTTAGACTCAGTTAACTTTCAAGTCTGTATCTCCAAACAAGTACAATTTTCTTCTAAAGTTCTTTAGACTATTAAAAAACCAATAGATCCTGATACTTGCTCTCCCAACACTGACCCAGAGACTCCAACGCTCTTCCTCCTCTACCTTCTTCTTTCAGGGATTTACAATTCACAATATTAGACTAAAAACAATTTCCCTCTGATAACTTGTTGCCCTACCTTAAAGATTAAAACTCTGAAGACCCGATTTGTACATTTTATCATATAACTGTAATGCAGTGGAAAGGTCCCTGGGTTTGAAATTGGAGGCTTTGGTTTCCAATCATACTTCTGTCCCGTTACCACCTGTGTGACCTTTGGGTAGTTTCTGCCCCTCTTCTGAGCCTCAGTTTCCTCACCTGGAAAATGAGGAGGTAGTCAGATGACTTTTATCTCAAACATCACATTAAACCTATAGTGAGATTCTCTCCATGGAAATGAAAAGGAAGAGCCCACAAATGTCTTTTTTCATAATAATCAGATAATCCATTGTGCAACCTTTTCACCAAAAGGAAAACCCAGGGCTCTATTGATGTTTTAAGAACACTTACACATATAATGGCATGATAATTAAAACAAAACCCAAAGCAGCCAGTAGTCCAAAATCAAATACTATTTGCATAATCCTTGGTGCAGGTGGGTGTGTTCAAAGAGTTTAAAATCAAGTGACTTCTTTAAAATGTTGCTCATTGTATCTTCCTGACAAGTATAATAGTTTCAGTGTCTCGAATTTCCACAGAGGCCTTTCATACTTTGCAGTGACAGATAGTTTCCATCTTTGGTAACTTCATAGTTTTTCTTTAAAAGTCTGTTTGTCAGAAGCATGGAATTATAGACATGAAGAATGTTAGAGTGGGAAGGGCCCTTGGAGATCATCCGTTCTAATCACTATGAAGAAGTTGTTATCAGACCGTTGTTTGACATTTGGCAAATCACTTAATCTCTCTGGGCCTTAGTTTCCTTATCTATAAAATAAAAGGGTTGAGCTTACTGACCTCTAAGGTCCTTTCCCGATGAACCTGATCCTAGGAGAGGAACTTATGATGCCAAGGGATGCCAATGTCACACAGCCAGTAAATGGCAGAGCTGGGACTCTTCTTTTGTCTTATCTTTATCCCCTTGTATTTCTCACCCTAAGTATCCTCATTTGCAAAATGAATGGGTCAGGCTGGATTTTTACGGTTTCTTCCACCTCTAACATTATGTGGCTCAATGGATTCTTTCTTTCTCTTGCTCTTAATTACTTCCCCACCCCCCTTTTGTTCTCCTTGGCAGTCTGTCTCTCAAAACAAATACAGTTTTCTTCCAAAGTCCAGATCTCTCTTTCCTTGGTCAATTCTCAGTCCACCATATCTTGATGCTTAGAGTTGATTTTGTCTGTACAACCTCTTGTGCCAGACACCCTCTCACAAACTGATGCTGAATGAAGTTTCTGACGAGAAGACCCTAAGCCTTAAAAGTGGGTTAATAGGATGAGAAAAGGCTTTTTTCACCAAGTACCCTGTGCTAATTTCTAGGATGTCTGGTCACTCACTCAATAGGTGGAATTTTCTGGAGTCTGAGGTTTTGGGCTTAAATTCTGATGCTGGTACTGCTTCTGTGTCCTTGGGCAATCATTTAACCTCTCTGGCCCTTGGTTTCATTATCTATAGAATGAGGAGGCTGTCTATAGATAACTTCTGAGTTAGAGTACAAACTTATAATCCTGTTCCATCCCTTCTAGGAGACAGTATAGTGTCCTGGATAGATCTGGATTTGAAGTTTGGGGACCAGGGATCAAGCCTGCCTCTGACACTTACTAGCTGTTGTGATGATGGTCAAATTATATAATCTCTCAGAACTTGACATTTCCCATCTCTAAAATGGGGTAACAACACTTGTACTATGTAGCTCATAGGCTTATGTCTTGCAAACCTTAAGGTACTGAAGAACTGTGAGTTACTCTTATTACAAAAAGAGTTTAGGTCATCCCTCCCACCACCAGGCAAATGTGTGACTACCCTCTGGGGGAGTTTCTGCTTCTGGGTTGGGTACCAAATGTCCTTCTTAGCCTTTGGAAAACTGTGCATCCTGCTCAATGGACACAAATAGAACATGATGAGAAAAACCACAAGGAAGGAATGATGCCAAATATGAATTGGTTTGAAACCTCTCCGACCGCCCACCTTTTTTAGCTTCAGCTCTCATAAAGCCCTTCCAGGAACTCTCTGCCCTAACCAAACTGGACTGCTCACCATTCCCAGAACTAACCTCAATAGCCCTTGTCTGCTCATATTTCCACCTATGCTCAGAATGCCTTCCTGCCTCATTTCTTCCCATCCTGCAAGAACCAGTCAGGTAGCACTTCCTTCAAGAAGCCTTCTCTGACTCCCCCAGCTAGAGGAAATTCCTATGTTGTAGTCTAAGAAAAAACCCCTAGGTTTGGGGGCTTGGTTTTTCTTTGCCCAGTAGGCAAATATGCCTTTTCCCTAGGCATATTTCTTTCACTTTCCTTCTGCTCTGACCAGAAGGCTTCTCAGAAGCTTCCATATCTGGAAATTTTTATGCTTGTAACATTCCAGACTGCAAAGTTCAAGTTTCCTTCTTGATAGGCAGCTCCCTAGAGAACCAATGAAATCCTCCTGAGGAGGTATTAAACCGTTGAGGAAGAATTTTCTGAACATTAGGCATGGCACCCAAGTTCATTGGACATGACACTTCAGGCTTCCTCTTCTTGCCTTTTTTTATGAAGACCATTGCCCTTGAGCCTCTCTAGTGACATCCTTGGCTATGCCCCTTTCTTTGTCTCTTTCCAATCCCGCTTTGGAAGGATTAAGTTCTGGTCTCCTCAGTGTGAAGACATTCAATGGGCTTCTCCAAGACTCTTACCTTATCGGCCCTACCTCTCACTCCTTGGGTGTCTCCAGCTAAGGCACAATGGTCTTTCCTTTTAGACCTTTTACTGGGGAATTGGACCTTTAATTTCACTGGCATATGGAGCTACAAATATACATCATCTCATTTGAGCCTCAATCAGCCCTGTGAGGCAGATATTGCAGGTATTGTTATTTTCATTTTACAGATGAATAAATGAGTCTCAGAAAGGTTGAATGGCTTGCCCATGGTCACAAAGCCAATAAGTCTCAGAGGCAGGATTTTGAACATAAGTCTTCCTGATTCCAAGTTTAATAATCTACCCACTAAAGCCCAAGTCCTTTGCAACAGCCAGAATAGGGTTCTTTCTATGACTTAGAATAAACAGAGCTAGGTATTTGTCTGGGGGGAACCATCCGTTTTCCCAGGCTCAGTCCTCCAATTTTTCTGTAGCCCCAAGGTACATGAGGTTTGCTGGTCCTTTTCCTTCATCTGCTAAGGAACAGAACTTAGATTTTGGCACCAAGATATAGTGCAAGAAAACTTAGCCAAGGAGGCCAAATAAAAAATAGGGCAGAGGACTTAGAGCAGAGCTAAGTAACCCATAATAAACAAGGAGTGATATTGAATGACAGTTGACCCAAAGTTAAATTGAAGAGTTTATCTTTGCAGGCCAACAGGTTTCCTTTATCTTTCCATTGTCCTCTTAGGTTCCTCCTACTCTCCCGCCAACCCAGCCCTCACTCTCCAGTTCCTATCTATCATCCCAGAGTCCTTGTCAGTTAGCTCTGTTGCTAGTTGATAAAGCGATGATCTCTCTCATAGGCCTTTTTATTTTCATTTTGAAAGTCCTCTAGCTGGCTACCTTAGACATAATAGACCCCCAGTAATGCAAGTTATGTGAAGCACAGAGATTCTGTCTTTATTTTTTCTATCTCAAGGGTCTAACATAATACATTATACACCAGAGGTACTTTAATAAATGATTATTGCTGAATGAATGAATGAATAAAAGGAAGGGGACTTGTTACAGAGAAAGGTTTAGAGGGGCTCTGTTTGTTGAGATAACCTTGCTTCACTGCCCCACCCTCTCTGGGCAATATTAATCTGCTACCTTCATGGGCTCCAGAACTCAAGTGGCTTTTGGTTTCTTAGATCAAATCTAATTCCGATGTACCATTGTGAGAGGGCGTAGAGTGAGACAAGGTTAAAAACTGTCTGCATCGTGGCAGGAGAGACATGGGGGCCCACATTCTATAAGGTTGCAGTTGATCCCAAGTAGGACCTCAAAGGACTCAGTTAGTTCAGAGCCTCAAATTCTGTTATTTATTCTCTCAACCTAGGATCCTATGATTCTTTGCCAAGGAGAATGATCTTTGGACTGGAAAGGACAAAACAAAAATGTTTCGTAGGGAGTTGATAGTCAAGATAAATAAGAAGATGATGAGAGAGTAATTTTAAGCCTTTGATGAGTTTACTTGGTCCACATGAGCTAAAACCTTGGGTACTAAAAAAAAAAAGTTTTTGAAGATAATTGCCAAGCTATTGAAAATGATCTGTAAAACATCATGGAAGGTGGGAAAGGTACTGCAGGATTGGAGAAGGGCAAGTGTTGACCTGATTTTCAGTAAAGGGGAAAAAAACTGGAGTCTACAAATGATGAGTGACCTTGAGTTTGATTCTTGACAAAATTCTAGAACCTAATATTAAACGATGGTTAATGAACACTTAGAAAAGAAGCTAGTGATCACAAAGAGCCAGTGTGACTTCACCAAGAACAGGCCATGCCAGTCTAACTTCATTAATTTTTTTGCCAGGTTTACTAGACTGATAGATCAGAAACATGCTATGGCATATTTGGCATAATTGACCTAGGTTTTAGCAAAGCAATTGCCAAAGTCTGTGATGGGGCTAGAAAGTAGTATATACTTAAGTGAATGGCTGGACCCGAAGAGCGTCAAAAATGATTCTATGTCTGTTTGGAAGGAAGTCTCTAGTGAATCGTTTCAAGGAGTCTGTGCTTGGGGTTGTGCTGTCTAGCATTTTTATCAGTGACTTGGATGAAGTCATAGATGACTCTGTTAACCAGGTTGTGTCTAGTGATGGGGAGGTGATGGTATGATTGTACTTTGAGGAGGCCACATTCAGAGTATTGTGTTCAATCCTGGTTGCCACATTTTAAGAAGGACAGTGAAGGATCTGATTTCCTCTGGCCCCTCTGACCTAAAACTAAGAGGCTACATATTTGCCCATTGGACAACCATAGAATGGTATGGAGTGTGCCTCCAGGATTAGTGAGCTCTCTGTTCTCCCTAGCCCAAGATCAGTGCAAGAAAAAATCACATTCAGAACACTTGCTTCCTCCAAGATAAGGAGTTTATTTCTCTTCCTTCCATGAAAAGTTTGGGGAGAGATGCTTAGCTATGAAGAACATTCTTCTGCATGCCTTTATTACTCTCTTTCCTAACTGTTGACTTAGGCCCTGTTCTAGCCCTATGCCAAAAGGGGAAAACATCAAAATACCAAAAGGCAACAGCCTATTAAGAACAGCCAGGTGGCACAGTAGGTAGAGTCCTGGACCTGGAATCAGGAAGGCCTGAGTTCAGATGTGGCCTCAGAAACTTACTAGCTGTGTGACCCTGGGCAAGTCACTCAACTTTTGTCTGTAAAAAGGGAATACTAACAACGCCTACCTCCCAGGGTTATTGTGAGGATCAAGGGAGATAATATTTGTAGCTCACTTAACATACTGCCTGGCATGTAGTAGTGACTATATGAATGAGTATTCCCTTCCCTTTGGTCGTAGAAAGAGCATGACCCCAAAAAAGCTGGAGGAAGAGGGACCTCTGATTCTTAGACCTCCCCCTGCTGGTGCTTTCCCTCTAAAATGACTTTCACTTGCACCGTATAAATCTTGTATGTACATAATTATTTGTGTATTGTCTCCCCATTAGAGTATAAGTCCACTGAAGGCAGGGGTAGTGTTTTTGCCTCTCTTTTGGCTTCACAGTGACATGTGTCTGGAACATGGTAAGTGCTTTAAAAAATGCTAATTGATGTTTTTGCAGGTAACTGGGGGAAAATAAAAATAAAATACTAAACAAGAAAAAATGCTAATTGACTATCTACCCTATAGAATATGAGCTCCCTGAGAGCAGGAGCCTGGTTTTTTGCCTTTCTTTGCATCTTTTTTTTTTTTTTTGGAATTACCTTTCTTTGTATGCTTATTACAGCGCTTGGCACGGCAGTAAATAATTATTAAGTGTTTGTTGATTGAGCGCTAGGGCAGGGCTCCAGTTTGTCCGTCTTGCTTTGTTCATCAGCTGTGTGAAAGGGGCTGGGGGCTCAGTCTGCTTCTCAGAGATCTCGTCTCTGGCCTTAGTCTGCTTCTTGGGGACAGTCACAGTTCATCCTGAACTCAAGGATTATGTTCCCCTCAGACTGTGGCAGCTTGCCCTTTCAAATGAGATAATGTTTGTAAAGCACTTAGCACGGGGCCTGGCACATGAGAGGCACTACATACATCCTGAATCCCTCCCTTTCTCCTCCCCCACTTTTCTTGTCAACCTGGGGTTACCACTGTCACTTTTTTACCATCCTGGAATAGGAACTGGGAAGCTGCCTGGTGAGGGGTGACAGGATCATCTTCCACTTTGTACTGACATCACAGTAACATCTATGCCCACCTTCCCAAAGTTTAGCTCTGGAGAGTTTTACCTGAGGGAGGGGTTAGTATAGGTAGGTGCAAATGATTGGCACCCATCAGAACAATAGTTAAAGAGGGTCTCAATCCAGATCTTAATTGTCTTGTCATTGAAGTACTTGATATACCTGTGTCTAGGGGGATGGGATGGGAAGGAGATGAGTTTCTAGGTTATCAGGAACTCACAATGCAGAGCATAACATAGGGCAGGTCCATGCAGATAGCTAGGCAGAAACAAGAGGACATTACGGGTCATTTACTGCCCATAAAGATGTTACCTATGTGCTGTTTCATATAAGGATATCTGAGATTCTTTATTATTATAATGGCACTGAGGAATGTCACTCATTTAGTCAACCAGCATTTATTAAACACCCACTATGTTTGTTTGGGTTTTTTTTGGTTAGGCAAGGGGATTAAGTGACTTGCCCAGGGTCATACAACTAAGAAGTGTTATGTGTCTGAGACCAGATTTGAACTCAGGTCCTTCTGAATCCAGAGCTGGTGCTCTATCCACTGTGCCACCAAGCTGACCCCAACACCCACTATGTAAGCCAGGCACTGTGCTAACCACTGGGGATAGGAAGAAAGGCAAAGACCAGTCCTGTATCTCTAGGAGCTCACAGTCTAATGGATGAAACTTGAAGGAAGCCAGGGAGGCCAGGTCTTGGGAAGGAAGGAGAGAATTTCAGGCCTGGGGGACAGACAGCAAAAGTACCTGACGATGGGAGATGAAGTGTCTTGTGTGAGAAAGAGCCAGGACACCAGCGTCTCAGGATTGAAGAGTTCTCATCAGGTGGTATGGTGTAAGAAGATTGGAAAGGTAGGTGGCAGCTAGGTTATGGAAGGCTTGGACAGCTGAGAGCAGGATGACCCAGGGTGGGGAGAGACGGAAGGCAGAGAGACCTCTCGGAAGCAGTGACTCAGTTGTGAAGTAATAAGGTCCTAGGCCAGAGTGGGGGCAGTGTTAGAAGAGAGAAGGGGGTACGTATCTGAGGTGTTTTGAAGGTAGAAGCAACAAGGCATGGCAACAGATTGGACAAGAGAGATGAGAGAGAGGGAGAAGGAGATGGCAGATTGTGAAGCCTGGGGGACTGGGAATTCTGTTGGTGCCAATAGGAAAATCAGGAAGAGGGGAGGCCTGGGAGAATATGAGACCAAGATCTCTACCTCTCTCTGGTCTCATTTATTCAGGTTGCTATGTGGTAGGGACAGGCCACTCATGGGGATAGCCAAGGTACTCGTGAACAGCCATCCTGCCTGCCCCTGAAGTAGCTGCCTATATGGAATTTGTTTTCTTTTTGTTTACAGATGAGGAAACTGAGATGTAGATAGGCCAAGGGAATTGTCCATAGTACTGCAGCTTGCAAATTCTCAAATTAGGCCTCTAACCCATGTCCTGCAGTGGGAAATTAACCTGAAAAGATACAGTGATAGGATAGGGAAATGGGGCTAGAACAATCTTATAGGGTCACAGATCCTAGAATTTAGTGCTGGAAAGCACCTTTGCGATCATCTAATCTAAACTCCTCATTTAATATAGAAGGAAGCTGAGGCCTCTGTCCTAAGGATACCGAAGCAGCTATGGAGCTAATATTAGAACATGGATCCTCTCACTCCAAATCTGGGATAATTGACCCCTGCATCTTTATTTGGGGGATTGCTCTTAGCCCAAGGGAATACCCTGCTTTGTCACATCTGGTCAATGGCGCAATGGCCGGAGGCATCCCTGCTCTCAGTATCATTTTGGAATCCTTGAGTCTTATCTTCCTGATATGTTCTGGTGAAAGGTATGTAGCATTAGCCATGAGCTAAGGATGCTGCATAGCCTTGGGCAAGTCACTTTGTTTTGGGCCTCCATTTTTTCAACTGTAAAATGAGGGAATTGGACTGGATAATCGTGAAAGATCCCACCTAGTTCTAAATGCTTGTAATCCTATGACCTTATCTGGAATTAGCTGACAACTGAGAGCCAGATGGGAAAGTAATCCCGAGCCCAGTGAGCTGGGCAGTAATAGCTCACATTTACATGAGGCTTTGTGATTCCCTCCCAACCACTCTGTGAGCAAGGAAGCACAAATATTAACACTCCCATATCACATGTGATGGGGGCCAGGTCCTCAGAGAATGCATGATATGCATGACTGGTATGGAACTTTGGTCGAGCACTCTGGAAATGCACGCTAGAAAGGCCCTTTTCCTTCCCCCTCCTTCTGAGCATGTGCCGGTATCCTCTATTTCCTGTCAGCTGAGAGGTGATGAAAATTGGTAGCTGAGATGGAATAGTGTGCATACAAAAGTTTTGAGAGGATGATTTCTTTGCTTTTTCCTCACTGGGAAGTTTTTGAGTAAAGAAGAAGAATGCTATAAGCCTGCCAGTAGAAGGGCCTTGGGCTTTAATCTTCTCCTCAGCCTCTCCCTACTATGAACACAAGAAGTCTATGTTGATCTCCCTAGTTGCTAGTATTTCACCCCCCTCCCCCAACCCAGAAGAGACTTTGTATTTACTTTTTATATATTTGTAATTACTTATCATTGAACATGTTATCTAATGCAATAGAATGTAAGCTCCTTGAGGCCAGGGATTTTTTCATTTTTGTCTCTGGATCCCCAACTCTTCTGTTTCTTTTGTCTCGTAAGTGATCTTAAGGGAATGAATAGCAGAGACGGAGGAGTGGCCTCGGTTATGACTTTGTGGGCTTCAGAAGGGTGGAAGAACCATTCCCTTAGCAGCTGGAGCTAGAAGAGAAACAGGAGTCAAGTGTGGTCAGGAGCCAGTCCTGACCAACAACCTGTTTGGCCCAGGCCAGCAGGGAATCGACCTCACAGGATCCTGCAAACCAGGAGCCGCTTATTTGTTAGGAGTGGATTTGGTGGGGAAGCTGAGAAGCAGGATGAGGACTTCTCAGGCCTGGAAGTACCCCATGCCCAGACTGGGGGATGAGTGAAATGCTTTGTAGCAACCACGTTAGGTTTATTTTATCCAGGGGTGAGTGGGTGTGTAGAGGGAGAGTAGATTCCAGGTTCAGGGGGAGGTTGTTATAGTCTGATGCTTGCTATACTTTCTCAGTAAATATCCCTTGTAAAATCTAATTGATGTTAATTGGTTAAATGATATTCCAAGAAACCTGCTGGATGGAGGCTTATGAGTGATTCTCAAAACCTCCTATTTACCCCAGAACTCCAGGGGAAGCAGCAGCAGCTGGTCAGTCAGTCAGTCAATATTTGTTATCACCCTCCAGGGATCTGAGCTGTTACACCTGGTGGAAGCTGGGAGAGTGAGCCTAGAGTCTGAGTTCTGTACAGTATCCCTAAAGTCTTAGTACAGTTTTAAGCTATAATTGCTTATTGTTGTTCAGTTATTTTTGTTGTGTCTGACTCTTCATGACCCCGTTTGGGGTTTTCTTGACAGACATACTGAAGTGGTTTGCCATTTTCTTTTTCAGTTCATTTTACAGATGAAGAAACTGAGGCAGACAGGGTTAAATGACTTGCTCAGGGTCACAGAGCTAGTTAAGTGTCTGAGGCCAGATTTGAACTCAGTAAAATACATTGTTTGAATCCAGGCCCTCTGCTCTATCTGTGCCACCTAGCTGTTTATATATCTATGCTCTATCTACCTGTGCCACTTAGCTGTTTATATAAACAACTACATTTAAATATATAAATAAGCATGTTTTAAAATATATAAATATATTTAAATATGTAAGCATATATTTAAATATATAAATACATTTAAAATATAAAATAAGTGTAAATATATTTAAATATAAATAAGTATATCTATAAATGCAAATATATAATAAATATATGAATAATATATTAAATATATGATGTTGAAATACATGCAAATCTTTAAATATACAAATATACTAATAGATAATAAATATAAAATTACAATATAGATTTAATATAGAAATATATTTGAATATAAGGATATTTAAAATATGTAAACATATATTTAAATATACAAACATTTCAGTATATAAATGAGTATAGTTATAAATACAAATATGTTTAAATGCATGTAAATATTTAAATATACAAATAAATATATTTAAATCTCTATAGGCTTAAATCAATATAGATTGAAATATATAAATATTTGAACATATACATAGATTTTATAGATAAAATCTATGTATATATATATTTAAAACAAATAAACTAGAATAGCTTAAAACCACACCAAGATTTTGGGGATACCCTGTGCAAGTGAAAAAACAGGGGCCCAGACCATTGAACAACTTGGCCAGGGTCGGACAGATGAGATGCTCAACCCAGGGATCCTGACCAGTGAGTGACCACTCTCCGTTGTACCACATTGCCTCTCCAAAGAAAGAAATGTCCTGTCTTTGGGGTCAGAGGAGCTAGCTTTCAATTCCAGCTCTGTCACTTTCTCTCTGTGACCTGGGGCAAGTCACTGCCCCTCTCTGAACCTTAGTTTTCTCATCTATAAAATCTCTGCATTGTAGTTTCCAATTTTCTTATAGGTCTTTTTTGAGTTTACTTTGGGGATATATGGTGGCCTGAGATATATGGCTGCCTACTACGGGGAACCCCAAAATATACAGGGACAGGAGCTGCCTAGATTGTTTTCAGTCCAAAAAATAAAAAATAAACCACTAGGTTACAACTCACACTAAATCTTTATTGAGACAAATAACTCAGAGCCAGAGTGGGTGGTGATGGGAAAGTGGCCAACTAAACCCACATTGAGATAGCAGCTCGTGGAAGGATCCGGTGGTCTTATGATAGACACTGGTTCCCTCTGGTGGATGCTGAGAGGTGGTGACACAATTTGCTGAGCCTCCGTTCTTGAACTGGAAAAATGGTTCTGTGTAGGAGTGATAGTGGCATTATTCCTGTGTGTCTAGTTCTGTTTCATTGGAAGCAAACAGTGTCTCCCAGACCTCGGGAGTTTGTCCTACAGGGACTAATGAAGCAACAGCATACAAAAGAAACATGATACAACAGGGAGAGTACTGAATCAAGAGATCTGGATTCTCTCCCTATGTCTGCCATTTACTAGGAATGGGGCCTTCAATTAGTCATTTCTGCTCTTGGGCCTCAGTTTCCTCATCTGCAAATTGTGGAGGTTGAAAAATATAACAAGGTCCCTTCAAAAGTAATTTTAGTAGAGACATTGATTGAAGGGGCTTGAGTTCAGTGATGACAACTCTGGTTCTATGATTCTATGATCTGAATCAGATTTGTGTTTAAAGAAAATTAATCTAATGGCATGAAGGATTCATTGAAGGGCAGCAAAGACCAGTAAGGAAGCTACTGCAGCCCAATCAGCATTTATTAAGTACTTACTATATATTTCCCAGGCACTGTGCTTACAAAATACTTCCTTCCCTCCAGAACCTCACTTTCTAATGGGAGAGAAAACATATAAACATTACTATATAGAATAGTGGTTCTCAAATTTTGGTCTTAAGATCTCTTTATGCTCTTAAAAATTATTGAGGATGCCCCCTGTCCCACCTCCCACAAAGAACTTTTCTTTATGTGAATTACATCTATATTTACTGTGTTAGCAATTAAAACGTCAGTATTATTATAAAAATAGTTTCGACCTTGTGGATCCCGCAGAAGGGTCTCAAGGATTCTAGATATCCTCATATCACATTTTGAGAACTAGTGCCTTAAAGGTACGATAGCAGCTGTGGAGATCAATAAAGTCATCTTGGGAAACATGGTGCTATCAGCCAAGTTTTGAAGAAAGCCGGAGAACCTAAGAGGTGGAATTTGGAAGGGAGAGCATTCTGGGCCTCTGTGAAAGGCATTGAGCTAGGAGATGGAGTGCTGTGAGTGAGGAGTAGCAAGTAGACATGTGGTCAGACCCTAGAGTGTGTGGAGGGGAGTAAGGTGTTAACAAACTGCAAAGATAGGAAGAGTCAGGTTATGAAGGGCTTTAAATGCCAAAGAGGCATTTAAGAGAGGAGTTTTTTTTCTTTCCTAGAGGTAACAGGAAGACATTGAGTTTGTTAGATAAGGGTGCAACATGGCTGGACCTATGCTTTAGGAAAATCACTTTGGCAGTAGTGAAGAACATGGACTAGGATAGGGTGAGACTTGAGTCATGTGGAGCCTAATTGAAAGATTATTGCAATTATCCAGATGAGAGATAGATGAGGGCCTGATCTAGTGTGAGTGGATAGAAGAGCATATAAATGAAAAATCTGGAGAGAAAGAAATGAAAGAAATTCGGCAATTGATTTAATATGTGATAAGACAGAGAGAAAGGAAGTTGAGGACAACCCAGAGGTTTTGAACCTGCGTTACTAGAAGGATGGTGGTGCCTTAGATAGAAAAAGAGGTTTGGAAGATGGGTAAGTTTTTTGGGAAAGAGAATGGGGTTTGTTTTTAAACCAACTATAGATATTGCCTTAGTTATATTTAGTACTCTAAATGTAAAACTCCTGCCCATTGACCAAATGAACATACTACTAGCAGGAACTAAATCATATCAATTTCGACATTTTCTCTATCAGTGGAACCATTGACAGAAGAACTTTCTAGTTACGTGGAAGGGTGGCCTACAGGTTCTTCTTGGAGAGGAACAGGCAAAGTTAGTTTTACTGTTTTTTTTTAAATATAAATTTATTTATTTTTAGTTTTCAACATTCACTTCCACAAGATTTTGAGTTCCAAATTTTCACCCCATCTCACCCCTCCCCCCCCCAAGATGGCATGCATTATGAATATCCCTTCCCCTAGTCTGTCTATCTCTCCCCCCTTCTCTTTTCCCTTTCCCCTTCTATTTTTCCTGTAGGGCAGGATAGACTTCTGTACCCCATTTCCTGTATTTCTTATTTCCCAGTAGCATGTGAAAACATTTTTTTAAACACATGTTTTTAAAACTTTAGGTTTCAAATTTTCTCCCTTCCTCCCTCCCCACCCACCCTCATTGAAAAGGCAAGCAACTCAATATAAGTTGTACATGTGCAGTTATGCAAAACACTTCCATAGTAGACATGTTGTGAAAAACTAACTCTATTTCCCTTAATCCTATCCTGCCCTCCCATTTATTCCATTCTTTATTTTGACCCTGTCCCTCCTCAGAAGTATTTACTTCTGATCACCCCCTTTCCTAATCTGCCCTCCTCTCTATCATTCCCCTGCTCTCTTGTCTCCTTCTCCCCCTATTTTCTTGTAGGGTAAGACAGATTTCCATACCCAATTGAATGTGTATGTTATTCCCTCCTTAAGCCAAATCCTATGAGAATAAGATTCACTCATTCCCTCTCACCTTCCCCCATTTCCCCTCCGCTGTAAGAGACTTTTCTGGGTTTTTTTTGTGAGATAATTTGCCCCATTCTACCTCTCCCTTTCTTCTTCCCCAAGTATAATCCTCTCTCATCCCTTAATTTTATTCTCCAGATATTTTTTTTCCTCCAACTACCCTAATACTGACAAAGGTCTCATGAGTTATAAATATCATCTTTCCATGCAGGAATGTAAACAGTTCAACCTTAGTAAGTCTCTTATGATTTCTCTTTCCTGTTTACCTCTTCATGTTCCACTTGAGTCCTGTATTTGAAAGTCAAATTTTCTATTCAGCTCTGCTCTTTTCATCAAGAATGTTTGAAAGTCCTCTATTTCACTGAATGACCACTTTTTCCCCTACTCAGTTTTGCTGGGTAGGTGATTCTTGGTTGTAATCGTATCTCCTTTGCCCTCTGGAATATTATATTCCATGACCTGTTGTCCTTTAATGTAGAAGCTGCTAAATCTTGTGTTATCCTGATTGTGTTTCCACAGTACTTGAATTGTTTCTTTTCTGGCAGCTTGTAATATTTTCTCCTTGATCTGGGAACTCTGGAATTTGGCTATAATATTCCTAGGAGTTTTCCTTTGGGGATGTCTTTCAGGAGGAGATCTGTGGATTCTTACAATTTCTATTTTGCCCTCTGGTTCTAATATATCAGGGCAGTTTTCCTTGATAATTTCTTGAAAATGATGTCTAGGCTCTTTTTTTGATCATGGCTTTCAGATAGTCCAATAATTTTAAAATTCTCTCTCCTGGATCTATTTTCCAGGTCAGTTGTTTTTCCAATGAGATATTTCACATTGTCTTCTAATTTTTCATTCTTTTGGATTTGTTTTAGTGTCTTGATTTCTCATGAAGTCACTGGTTTCCAATTGCTCTATTCTAATTTTTAAGGAAGTATTTCCCTCAGTAATCTTTTGGACTTCCTTTTCCATTTGGCCAATTTTTCTTTTTAGGGCATTTTTCTCCTCATTGGCTTTTTGGACCTTTTTGCCATTTGGGTTAGGCTATTTTTTAAGGTGTTATTTTCTTCAGTATTTTTTTGGGTCTCCTTTAGCAAGCTGTTGACTTGTTTTTCATGATTTTCTTGCATCACTCTCATTTCTCTTCCCAGTTTTTCCTCTACTTCCCTTACTTGCTTCTCAAGATCCCTTTTGAGCGCTTCCAAGGCCTGGGACTGATTCATATTTTTCTTGGAGGCTTTGGATACAGGAGCTTTGACTTCATTGTCTTCTTCTGGTTGTATATTTTGATCTTCTTTTTCACCAAAGTAAGATAATATAGTCTGACTCTTTTTGTGCTGCTTGCTCATGATCCTGGCCAATTACTTGAGTTTTAAACTCTTTGTTAAGGTAAGAGTCTGCTTCCAACGTGGAGAGTGTACTGTCCCAAGCTTCAGGGGTTTGTATAGCTGTTTTCAGAGATACTTGTAGAGACCTGTAAATTTTCAGTTCTTCCAAGGTGGTATGATAAGGGGCGAGGTGTTTACTCCTTTCCTGGCCTGTGACCACAAGTACTCCTTTCTGTCCTGTAACTGTGAGGAGGGTTTTCTCTTCGCAGCCACTACAAGCTCCACCATGCCTCCTCACCCTAGGACTGCTGCCCAGAACTGTGACCCAGATCCAAGTGCGGGCAAAGCAAGAGATTCCTGCCTCAGCACTGGCAAAGAGATCCCTGCAATCTCTCTCTGATCAGCCACTGGATTACCCCTCAGTCCATGGGCCAGAAGCTCAGGAGGCAGCTGCCCTCCCAGGGCCATGCTCTTGAGGAATGGAGCTGAGACCCTGCGTTCCTCTCTCGGCACCTGCAGAAACAGACTTTTCCCACTGACCTTTTAAATTGTCTTTGGCATTCATGGATTGAGGAGTCTGGAAACTGCCACAGCTGCCTGAGATTCAGTCCTCTGAGGCCTGCGTGCCCACGATGCACTGCATTCTGCTCCCAGCCTGGTGTGATATAACTTTCTGATCAATCATCCAGGTTGTTTTGGCCTGGAAATTTGTCTTTTTGTGGGTTCTGCTGCTTTAGAATTTGTTTAGAGCCATTTTTTATGAGTATTTGGAGGAGTTTGGGGGAGACCTGAAGGAAGTCACTGCTTTCACTCTGCCATCTTGGCTCCACCCCCCCCTTTACTGTTTATTTAAAGACAGTAAAAATACAATTTCTAGGAAATTTAGTTATCTTGTATTATAATGCTTATGATAAACAGAGGCTGGATATATGATTTCACTTGGAAAGGGAACTCCCAGGTGAGGAAACTCCCTTTGTCAAGGCAAGCCGACACCTCAACTGGGCAGTTAGGCAGTGCAGTGGATAGAGCGCCAGCCCTAGAGTCAGTAGGACCTGAATTCAAATCCAGCCTCACACGCTATGTGATTCTGGGCAAGTCATTTAACCTTGTTTACCTCAGTTCCTCATCTGCAAAATGAGCTGGAGAAGAAAATGGCAAACCACTCCTGTATCTTTGTCACGAAAACCCCAAATGGGGACATGGAAAGTTGGATGTGACTGAAACAGCTCAACAACAAAATACCTTATCTACAACTCATGATCCCAGAAGGTAGTCTCAGAATATTGAGAAGCTGAGTAACTTCCTTAGGTTTGCACAACCAGTCAGTGTTAAAAGGTAGAACTAAGTCTTCCTAGCACCAAGGCCAGCTCTCACAGTTTTGCTTCTGATAGGTATTTGCAAAAAGACAAATAATCGCTGCTTATGTTCCAATATCTGTTGTAGAGGACGGTGACATTGAGGAATCCTAAGAATTTTGTAAACCTCCCCCTCAGGGAAATCGAGACATACTTTGGTACCAGGTGACTTTAATGGTGATTGTAAGTGAGAATTTTATTGGTATGTGGAACTTGCAGGTGAGATAACTCCCTTGATCGATGCAGGTGGGAAATTAGAGTCTCAAAGAGTTTCCTAAAGAATTTAGAGATTAAGTGAGTTGCTCAGGGTCACACAACCAGTGTGTATCACAGGCGAAACTTGAACTCAGGTGGTTTTGGCTTCAAGGACAATTTTCTATTCACTATATTTTTCATAGGTGAGAATGATGAAAAATACAGGTCTTAGTACAGTTTCAAGCATTACATTAGAACTTCACCAAGATTTTTGGAATACCCTGTACTTTGGAAAACAGGGTTCAGAAGAAAAGATGGTAGTAGAACACAGTAGATTTGCAGTTTCATGTGCAATCATCTTTTTATTATATTTATAGAAATGCTTGTTTTATTCCACAAATTAAAAATAACATGAATTTTTTAAAAAGATGGAGAGAAAAGTATTGATTCCACAGAGGCCTCACATGTATACATCTTCAATGCTTTCTTTGAGAAAAGAATCAGAAGGGACTGGATGTGGTGAGCACAGAGTAACATTACACAAAATCAAATTAATTACATTTTAAGAGATAGAAAATGACTTGTTACTGATGTGAGTGTCATCCTTTAATCAGCTGTTTGTGTATAGTCAGATTGCCAACTTGCTAGAACAAATATCAAAATTAATGCAAAGCTAGAAAAAAAGATTAAAAATTAAAAAATTATGTGGTGTGCAATTAAAATAGCTCCAGGGTGATTATTTCAACAAGTTTTTCATGCCAAAAATATCAGATGGGTAGAGGAAAGGCCATCAACTTTGATCAACCTGCCAATTATAAGAATTTCATACTGTCTGAAGTCAGAGGACCTGGATTCAAATCCTACTCCTGCTGCTTACTGTCTCTATGACCCTGGGCAAGTCACTACCTCCCTGGTCCTCAGTTTCTTCAATTATTACATGAGGTGGTTGGACTGGATGGCTTCTGAAGTCTTTTTAAGCTCTAGATCAATGTTTTTATAATTTGGTCATTATTATCATAATGAGAAGACCGAAAGATTGTAAAAACTAATTCAGCAAATGCTTGGCTTACTTGGCAAGGGCAGAGATAAGGCAACACCCATTTAGAATATAGACTCAGTTGCAAAATCTTATAGAGTTGAATGGAGATTATAAACGGCATCATTTCATAAAATGAAAAGTAGTGAAGAGAAAAACCAGCTTGAAGAAATCTCGGTAAGAGACCCGACTAAGCAAAGTCTTTCCAAGAGTGTTTAAAGATGAAACTGAAAGGAGAACAACAATCAGAAAAAGGATGGAAAAGATCTGAAAGGATTTTTATTACAAATTATTTTCAATATCAATATATTGGAGCTACCACATTTGGACTCTAACATCAAGTTCTCTATTTGCTCACAGAAGAGTAAAATGGCACCAAAGTAAACAAAGACGGGATAGATTGGACCAAGTGTACACAGAGAGAGTTTGTGTTAGAAGTGATGCAATTTTGGGACCATTGAAGGATTGACTAAAGGAGGGGAAGATACTAAGTGAATTCAATAGCTATCAACCCCACATTGCCCACTTTCTCATCTATATACAATTTTTGTAAGAATAACAGACACTCTTACTAGCTGTGTGACCCTGGGCAAGTCACTTAACCCCAATTTGCCTCACCAAAAAAAAAAATAACACACACACACACATTGAAGACATTCTTAATAAGGGCATTAGAATGGAATAGTCATCATTTGGAAACATAATCAATAGTTGTTCTTTTGTTGCTGTTGTTTAGTCTCTGACTATTCGCGACCCCATGGACCATCGCACTCCAGTACTGTCCATTGGGTTTTCTTGGCAGATACTGGAGTGCTTTGCCATTACTTTCGCCAGTAGATTAATGCAAACAGAGGTTAAATGACTTGCCCATGGTTACACAGCTAGTAAGTGTCTGAGGCTAGATTTGAATTCAGGCCTTCCTGATTCCAGTCCAAGTGCTCTATCTGTGAGCCACCTACTTGCCTCAGTTTATACCTTTACCATCACACAATTGACTGAAAGATATAGAGAAGACGAGGTGTGACTGGCTTAATTATTTACTGCATGTGTATAGAAAGCTCTATTCAGTAGAGCAAAATGTGTTCTTAAAGCTTTTTTTTTAAACAAGATGACTCCATGGTATATGCTGAAGTTATTAAAAATTCCTCAACAGTATAACACAACCACAACCACAATAATAGCATTTATATAGAGTTTTAAGGTTTGCAAAGCACTTTACAAAAGATTTCATCTGATCCTCACAACAATCCTGGGAGGTAAGTGTTATTGTCAACCCCATTTGATAAGTGAAGAAGCTAAGGCAGAGATTAACTGACTTACCCAGGGTGGGTCACTCAATTAGTATCTGAGGCAGGGTTTGAACTCAGGTCTTGCTGACTTTAGGTCTGACATTCTATCCACTGTACCACCTAGCTGTCTAACAACATAGATAAATCTTTTTCTATATGTTGTTACCATTGATATCAAGCAAGGTATAAAACAGGGAAGATCTATGGTCATTAAAGGTATCTGCCAATCTTTGCTGTATGTGGGAGATTGGCCCAAGGTCCAAATGGAAGAGAATTCCTCATAGATAGTGAGGTCCTCCACATGTCTGTTGTCTAGACCAGTGGTTGTCAAAGTGTGCTCCAGGGATCCTTGGAGGTCCTTTCAGGGTGGAGATGGGGTCTTTGAGGTCAAAAACAATCATTTCATAATAATATAAGACATTTCAATTTCTACTATGGTCAAATTAATTATATTTATGTTAATAAGTATAAATAGCCTACATAAGCAAAAGCTTTTTGCCTTGGAAAGGGGATCCTCAATCATTTTTAAGAATGTAAAGGGTTCCTGAGACCAAAAAATTTGAGTAAAGTTAGTCAAGACTCTGAATTACAGACTTGTGTATGCACAAGCCATAGGGCTCATCCACTACCATATAAATTTAGGCAGGCACTGAAATAAAGTTAAAGAAGAAGAAGAAAAGCTGTATTGTGTTTGAGAGCTGGTAAGTTTCCTTTAATGACCCCAAACTTCTTTGAATCAAAGTGCTTTTAATTTCATTTTTTATTATGAAAATAACCATCATCAATAAACATAACTATCCCTAAATGAAAAGAACAGAAGAAAGGATTGCATATGAAACTATAAATTTCTAACACATATCGTTTGGTTTTTTAAATAGTATATGCTAAAATTAGTAAAATGATAATAAAATTACCACGTGTCCTCTTCTGAATTTCTTTTTATTTTAGGCTAATACCAATATTTTCCTGATGATGTTGTATAACTGTGAACCAAAGAAGACTACAGTCTCAAAAACTGACGTTGAACATCAATAAAAAGGCAATAGAGAGGTCATGGTCCATGTGACTGGGCTATAACATGTTACAAATAAGGAAGTATGCAAGAGCAATGGAAATGATGTCATTGTATTATCAAAAAAGAAGTTAGATTGGGCTTGTATTGACAGTATGACATAAAAATGGCCATCTGTGCTCTACTGATATCTCCACAATGTCAAGAGATAGCTAGGAAAGCCCCCAGCATGTTGGATACCTCCCCTGTCCCTTCCACCCCACCCAGCGGAACCATCATAGAAATGCGGCTTTTGATTGGCTTGTGCCTTATGTGACATTATGACCCACCTCACAATTTAAAGTGCTACTTTTACATGAATTTCCACCTAGAAAAGTAAGGATAATTGATGGACTGGTCCATAAGTAGGACTAGATTAATTTATTACTTACTGTATACTGAAACAGCCAGCACAACCCCCATTTTTTTGAGATTTCCTTTACTAATGGAAGAAATATTTTTATTAAACATAGCTTATACAATCTTTAAATTATTAAATGTAGTTTATAATAATGATGTACAAATGCATGGAACTGCATGTTTTACCTGCTAAAAATCCAACAGTTTTTTCTCCATGTAACTTTTGCAAGAAATCTGACTTTAAGATAACAGTTTTTTAAAAATGTATTTTATTTATTTTGTTAAATATTTCTCAATTACATGTAAAAATTTTAAAAAGCTTTAATTTCTAAAAATATTGAGCTCCAAATTCTCTCCCTCGTGCTTGCCCCTCCCTCATTTCTTGAGGAGGCAAGCAATGTGATATTAATTATACCTGTGAAGTCATGCAAAACATATTTCCACATTAGCCATGTTGCAAAAGAAAAACACACTTAAACCAAGAAAAATAAAGTTTAAAAAAGTGTGCTTCAATCTGCACTTAGAATTCATCCGTTTTTTTTCTGGAGATGGATAGCATTTTTTCATTACAGATCCTTTGGAATTGTCTTGGATCAGAATAGTTAAATTTTCACATTTGACCATCATTACAATATTGCTGTTACTGCATACCGTGTGCTCTCAGTTCTCCTCATTTTACTTTGCATCAATTCATATACATTTCTATACTTTTTTCTTAAACCATCCTGCTTTTCATTTCTCTTTTTTTTTGGGGGGGGGCAAGGCAATTGGGGTTAAGTGACTTGCCCAGAGTCACACAGCTAGTAAGTGTTATGTGTCTGAGGCCGCATTTGAACTCAGGTCCTCCTGACTGCAGGGCCTATGCTCTATCCACTGCACCACCTAGCCATCCCTGGTCTTCATGTCTTACAGGACAGCAGTCTTCCATCACAGTCATGTATTACAACTCATTCAGCCATTCCCCAATGACGAGCATCCCCTTAATTTACAATTTTTTGCTACCACAAAAAAAGCTGCTATAAATATTTTACAACAGCTTCTTCTAAGTCCATTCTCAGGATAATTATTAGTGAGTGCATTGGTTAGGCTGCTTACCTTGAGATAACAGCTGCCTCTGAAGGTTATTAAATGCTTATCATCTTTAGGCTAATTATGAGAAACTCTTCAGTACAAATCCTCCATCTAGATAAGACACCTGCAACTAAGACGTTTGAGGGTGTTCAGTGAGTGCCAGACTAACTTGCACAGAAGGCCAGTCATGAGATCAGAAAAAAAAAAGGTCCATGAGCTCAACCACAATTCATACCCTGTGAATTAGTGCTTCTGAAACTTTCAAAATAAGAGTAAGAATTTGCTGATAAGTTTCTCTTTGTAAACAAGAGTGATTCAGCCTCAGAGCCCGTGATGACTTACTCTGCCAAAGATACCATGATTCTGAAGAGAGGTGTTGTCAAAGATCCACTACATTCTCTCTTCTGTCCACATGGTAGGTGATAAGACATGAATATAACATGTACATTTACATTCTAGCATCCTTTCCCACCATGTTGGCACTTGACTGACTGTTCTATGTCCTTCAATAAACCCCACTTTGAAAAATAAGCTATGCATCAGGCTCTGCATTCACTCTTTGTGTGGCATGGTGGTTACACTTATTACATAACCATACACTTAGAGAGAAATGTTGATATAACCTTCTGTAGCCATGGAGATTAGAAACTTACTAGCATATACTATTCCAAAAGTCTACAAGGTAGTGACCTTTTGAAATTGGGAGGAAACTTCTGGGAGAGATTTTGTGAATGCCTCTCAGAGAAATAAGATGAAAAAAGAGGGGCTAGGGGTGCAGAGTACATGAGTTTTTGGTTGGACAGTTCGTTCTCCATTTAAGGAACCACATAGGTTGATGCTGGATGGTCCAAATGGTTTTCTTCCCAGCTTTATTCTCCTGATTGTGTGAACTGCTGTTTGTGAGGCTGATGCTGTGCACAAGGATTAATAAGATAAGGCATTTCTTGACACCCTCCTTTTTCTAGGAGATTTCCATAACCTGTGCAACTTCTCCAACTTTGACCTCTTCCTCCATAGTAAAAAGGGCAAGGAGCCTAAAGTTGGAAAAGCTGTTATCTGCTTTGCAGTACCAGGAACTGACAGCTGCCATTCACCAAATGTACTCTTTCCCCCAACCTTTTGTTTTCTGTTCTTTCACTTCTATCATTTATTCTCCTTTATATAAATGAAACCTCTTGGCTACTAATAATGCAGGTTGTGTGAGGAATACAGATATGGCTAGAGGCTGAGAGGAAAGATTTGAATAGAGGTAGGAAAAGAGAGAGAGATAGAGAGACACAGAGAGACAAAAAACAGAGGGGGGAGAGAGAGAGAGAGAGAGAGAGCGCACCTGCTTCAGTATTAGGTATAAGGAGGTGGGAGAGGTGGTGATTTCCATTTGAATTTAAGCATATATTCAATTTAAGTTGATAAGCACGAGATATTTGTAACCTAAGGTGAATCAATATCCCCAGATGTAGTAGAAATAACCTTTCAAGCAAGAGACCTAGGAAGGTAGATTCATTATGTGTACCATGTTGATCCCCCTTTTAGATTAGTTGTGATCCTCCCAGGGCGAAAAGAATTTTAATATTACTTTTGATTTCTACTGTATTGATTTTATAATTGAGTTAGTATCTGCCTGAACTCATTTTGTTCTGGAATGCAGTTTCCCCTCTGAGTTAGTTTGAAGGTATAATTAAAGGAAAGTTGTTATCGTTCATACCACCAGCCCCTGGGACATCTGCTTGTTGTCTGTAAACTCCAACCAGCTTAACTTGGTGCCATCCCCCGAAAGACATGTTGTCTATCCTTGCCTGTCATTGTGCAATTAGGGGAGACTTTATTTTCCCCAAAGGAGAGAGCAAGCCTGGGAGGACTGATCTCCTGACCAAGATTACAAGAGGCAGATGAGTCCTATGAAGCAATTAACATTGCTTTATTTTCAGAGAGGGGCATGATTAGCCACACCTCAATGCCAACCCACTTTTCTTAGTATAGTCAATTGTAACATTCCTAGACTCCCTTCCTTCCTGTGTGTCAATAAAGAGGATTCCTCCCCGCCCCCATCTCACTGGAACTTACTGAGTTCTTACTTACTGGACTTACTGAGGTGGCCAGTCAGATCTGCTTTGTTTACAATTATACATGTCACTGTTAATAAACTCATTTTTCTTGGAGTATGTGCCTCAGTTTACCTTTGTTAAATTTACTCATGACACCAGTGATGGTTTATTGTCCTGTACCATTGTTACATGTAGGTTAGGAGACAACTACCATCACCTACATGTCCTTCTATGTGGGAGAGGATGTATTTGAGAGGGACTCCTCTTTCACTCCCATACCTCTTTAAATTAAATACAATTACAAGTTAAAATCTATGATATGGACAAGAAGTATTATAGGAAAATACTTTGAAGAACTTTGGAATTGATTGTGAGACATAGGAGACACTGGCAAAAGGTCTCATGATGGAAAATGCTATCCACATCCAAAGAAAGAACTATGGAGTTTGAATGCAGATCGAAGCGTACTATTTGCTATTTTTTTCCTTCTGTTTTATTTTGTTTCCTCTTTCTGGTGGTTCCTCCTATTGGTTCTAATTCTTCCTTACAACATCACTAATGTGAAAATATGTTTAATAGGAATGTATCTATGCAGCCTATATCAGATTGCATGCCATCTTGGGGAGGGAGGGAGAGAGAGGGAGAAAAATTTTAAACTCAAAAGCTTATGGAAGTAATTGTTGATAAATCAAAATATATTAATAAAATAAAAAAAGACCACTTGACATGGCATGTCTGCATCAAAGAAAGCATTGTGCTCTATGAGCAAAGCAGAATTGCTGTAGCTCAAAAGAATCATGAGATGTGCAAATTTAGACATCTCCATTCCAGATGTTCACATGAACTATTTGTGCCCAATGTGTGGTAGAGCCTTCTGAGCTTGTATGGGTCTGATCAGCCACAGTTGTTCACACTGTACTTTGACCTCAACGTAGTGATGTCATTTTGGGCCTCTTTAAGAACGAAAGACGACAGCCAACCAACCAGCCAACCAATATGGAAATATGTTTTGCACAATTGCATAATAATATACTATATAATATATATGATACTATATATATATGTACTATACCATAATTATATCATATTGTATAACCTATATCAAATTGCTTATCATTCCAGGGGAGGAGGAGGTGAAGGAGGAGGGGAAAAAATTTGGAACTCCAAATTTTAAAAATATGAATGTCAAAAATTGTCTTTACATGTAATTGGGAATTTTTTTTTAAAGAGACAACTTATGGGGCAAGGAGTACTGCATTTGGCATCAGATCACAAAGATTTGAGTCATGAAATTCTGTCTTTGCTAATTATTAGCTATGTGAACTTGGGCAAGTCAGTTAAACACTCAGCTTCAGTTTCCTCATCTGTAAAATGGGGATAATTATACTTACACAATCTCCTTCTCAAGGCAGTTAAGCAGATAGGGCTTTGAAAACCTCTGAGGTATTATGGGCACAAAGGTCACAAATAGAGAGGGATACTCTGTTCTCCAGATGCTTATGTTTGTGGAAAATATTGTATTGCTTAGCTCAAACACTGAAACACTAAAAGACCTCCTCCTCATTGAGATCCACGGCCACCCAGAAGAGAGAAGCTTAACTATCCACAGGTGAAAAATCAAGTGAATTAAGTGTGACTATGGCCCAGATCACGAATCACACAATCTCAGCACTGGAAGGGATCTCAGAGATCACGATGATCTTGCCCATATCTGAACAGAAATCCTTTGACAATATTCTCATGGAGTGGTCAACCTCCCTTTGGAAAAGGACCACCATAAGCCTAGTAAATTTTATCTTCCGAGGCAGCCTACTTACCATGAAGGAGTGTTTCCTTGAATCAAAGAGAAATATCTTTTTATGCAGTTTCCAAACATTCATCCTGGTCCTGCCCTCTAGAGCTAAACAGAAGAAATCTAATTCATATTCTATGGAACATGGATTTTCAATTGCCTTCCTCTGTGTCTTTTCTTGTCCAGGTTAAATGTCCCCAGTGGAATGTAGTGGTCTATAGTTGGGAAAAACCAAACCAAAACCAACCCCAAACCAACCCAAAACCTTCCACGCCTTTTTGTTATCCTAAGCCTTTCTTGCTGGGGCAGCTAGGTGGTGCAGTGGGTAGAGCACTGTGCCTGGAGGCAGGAAGACTCATCCTCCCAAGTTCAAATCCAGCCTCTGACACTACTTGTGTGATCCTAGGCAGTTGACTTAACCCTGTTTGCCTCAGTTTTCTCAACTATAACATGAGCTGAGAAGGAAATGGCAAACCCCTCTTTGCCAAGAAAACCCCAAATCGGGTCATAAAGAGTCAGATATGACTGAACAGCAGCAGCCTTTTGAATTCAGAACTTTAACATTCTTTCCCCTTTAATGCTACGTTCCATGTATTCTATATTTATCTTGTATGTAAAGATTTTTAAAAATGTTGTCTGCTCCATTCAAATAAATGTAACCTCATTGAGTGAAGGGACAGGTGTTTTTTTTTCTTCCTATGTATCCCCAGAGCTTAGCAGAGTGTCTGGCATGCCTAACAAATGCATGTTAATTGACAGATAAATTCATATCTCGGAATTTTAGAGTTGGAAGGGACCTCAGTGGATATTTAGTTCAACTCATGCCTGAAAGGTATTACCACTATTATATACCCAACAGTTAACCCAGCAGTCATGTTTGATTTGGCAGTATAATAATAATGACAACAATAATAATAATAACAGCTAGCATTTATATAGCATTGTAAGGTTTTCAAAGTGCTTTGTATATGTTATATCTCATTTAATCCTCACACAACCCTCAGAGGGAAGTGATATTATTTTCCCATTTTACAAATGAGGAAGTAGAAGCAGATAGAGTTTAAACTGTAAATAATTATAGTAGCATTTATATAGCTTTTTAGGCTACATAAATTTTATTTTACTTATTTTATTTTACCAACAACCATGTGAGGTAGGTGCTATTATTATTCTCATTTTAAAGATGAGGAGACTGGGGCTAAGAGGCTAAGTAGTTTGGCTAGAGCCATATAACTAGTAAGTGTCTGAGGCTAGATTTCAACCCAGATCTTCCTTATACCAAGTCCAACATTCTAGCCACTGCATCACCAAACTTCCTCTCTGCTCTACCACCTAGATGCTTCTTGCAATGGTTACAACATTCTGTGCCCATGGTTCCCTTTGTGTGGGATGCCACTCAAGTTAAAGAACACACAGAGATATCCAAGGAGAAACAGAAAGTTAATTTATTATTATTATTTCAAACCTTGAGATTTGGGTGTCCCTCCACCAGAATACTCTGATGAAAGGAGACACAGACAGAAGCAAAGGACCTGATTATATACCCTAATGGGCAAATTCCCCCTTCCCACCAACTGGCTACTATTTGGCTCACATTCTCAATGTACCATAGAAACTGAAAACAAGCAATGAACACAATATACGTATCTATATTTCTTAGTTTGCTGAAGAAATACCAAAGGAGCAATTAAAGATGTGCAGTCAAGCTAGACACTGTACTGTACAGCCAGGTCACCATGACCGAAATATAGCAACAGGTGCATCAACAAAATACAGGGGGGGAGAGCTTCTTCAGGAGTTTCAGGCTTGGTAAACTTTAACTACTGAGCAATGGCATTGGGGGGGTGGTACTTGGGGTTGAATTCCCGTAAATCAGGTGATTTCTAGTAAATCGAAAACTTAGGCCTGTCAGGCTGTTATGCCTGCCTTGAGTCTAATACAATTTCTATTTATTCTTCTAAGCAGTTTTCACGGGACCCCTCATCCCAAACCTTAATTACACTGAGGAGTCTTCACTGGGACATCCCATTCACCTTCTTGACAAAGGAAGGTAAGAAGGTGCATTTCCTCATCTCTTCAGTAGGGCCAATATTGATCATTATAATCATATAGATAATCAGCTTCATTTTATAGGCAGCTAGGTGGTTCAGTGGATAGAGCACTGGACCTAGAGTCAGGAAGACCTGGGTTCAAATTAAGCCTGAGACTAGCTTGGTGAACCTGGACAAATCACTTCATCTCTGTCTACCTCAGTTTCCTCAGCTGTGAAATGGAGATAATAAGAGCACCTGCCTCCCAGGGTTGCTGTGAGAATAAAATGAGATCACACTTGTAAAGTACTTTGTAAGAACAAAGAACAATATAAATGCTAGGTATTGGTCTAGGGCAGCTAGGTGGTGCAGTGGATAGAGTGCTTGGGCCCAAAGTCGGGAAGATTCGCCTTCCTGAGTTCAAATTCTGCCTCAGACACCAGCTGTTTGACCTTGGGCACGTCACAACTCAGTTTTCTCATCTGTAAAATGAGTGGAGAAGGAAGTGACGAACTACTGTAGTGTCTCTGCCGAGAAAACCCCAAACGGGGTCACGAAGAGCTGGACACGAATGAATTGATATTATTTTAGTGGGTAAGGACTTCAGAATTGAGGTTTCTACCTTGGGGATGGGAAGAGATGGAGCTGAGCACAAGAGAGACGAACTTCAGCAAGAAGAGAGGATTAAGTGAGCGATCCAGTGTAAACTTCCTCCCTTCTTGCCACCCTGTGCCCCCTCCCCCCCATTTCTGCCCAGGACTCAGACTGTGGAAAGAAGAGCCCGCTGCATGGAGGAGTTACAGGAGAAAGTTCTGGAAATTGTTGGACTGGGAACATTTCCTCCTCAACCCAGCAGGAGCTGGACTGTTTCCTCTTGGAGGCATAAGAGGCTTGGTCATTACCTTCCACTGAGAACCTTTTCCTCTTTTCACTTTGGACTAGCTGCTTTCTTTTAGAAAAGTGCAAAAAAAAAAAAAGGTTAAGCACTAAATCTAAAGTCCAAATGGATTAAAGGTGATAACCAGATAACCAGATTTCAGTCTATTTAAGGTCATTGCTTCCCTAGTCCCTTTAAGGGATTAGAATAACTAGCCCCTCTCTTCTCCATTTCCTGAAGGGATTAGGTTATTGATCAAAGACCCGAAGGTCTCTGATTACTACATTACAGCTAGAATAATGGAGGTGGGAAGAGCGCCTGAAGGGAGTGGTCAAAGAAGCATTGAATGGTTTTTAAGAAATTGATTCTCCAAAGGGCAGACCCAAAGTGATGTGATTATTTTTCTAGATTGAGAAAGCAAAAGATGAATTTTTACCCACCCGACCTTGAGTAGTATAATAATGTTTTATCATTGTACTATTTTCTTGTGCTCAAGAATCTTATAAATATTACTTCAGAATGTTTTCTATTGTGGAGAGATTGCCAAGGGCAGGAAAATATTCTGCCAGTTTAGATATTTCTCTCTCTAAGCTAGAAAATGTCTCGACTAGAATAAATGTTAAATTAATTAAAAATATTTCTGGCGAGCTTGTGCGTAAAATGCAGATTATAGTATTAATATGTCTTCTTTGATGATTGTTTCTTATAGCACACTAACATTCCATCCCATTTATGTACTACGGTGTCCGTGTCATAGATTTGAACTGGAAGGGACCCTAAAGGCCATGGAGTCCAATTTCCTTATTTATAGATTAGGAAACTGAGACACAGAGAGATTAAGTCATTTGTTTAGGGTCATACAGTTAATAAGTGTCTGAGGTAGGATTCAAAACTAGGTCTTTCTGACTCTACGTCCAGCACTCTGTCTACTCTAACGCACTTGAAAGGCACCTACCTTGTTTCCAATTCTTTGCTACCACAAAAAGTGTTACAAAGGACTATGTTGGTGCATTTGGGACCTTTGTGTCTTTCACAGCTTTGCAGGGTGTGCCTCACTCTTTGAGAATCTCTGAGTCCAAGGTCTGGAAGGCTATTTGAGAGAGTCAGCAAGTAGCCTGTTTGATTTGGAGGTTGAGAGATTGGTCTCAAAACAGTGATGAAAAGAGCATGAGGTTGTACTCCTTTGGATTTCTCTATTTCCACTCCCCCCCAAAAACAAAACAAAACAAAACAAAAAAAACTAGGTACCTTTTTTCCCTTCCCCCCATTGTGCTTCTCAGTTTCCATTAGATTATAAACTCCTTGAAGTTAGGAAGTGTCTTTCTTAGCACAGTGTTTAGTATAGTTCCTGGAACGTAATAGGTGCTTAACAAAAGTTTATTGACAGACTGACTATACTTTTGGCCTGGAGCTAATTGTGTTCTCTGGCAGACCAACGTAAAGGTAAATGCATTCATGCATTTGGGGCTTGTGGACTATTAAAAGGTGAACCTGCAGCATCTTGAAACTGAGGAAGTCATTCCCTGGGAAACCCAACCTGCAAGTGCCAGCTGGGGTTTGGGATAGTTTGGAAACCTCCTTGGAAGTCTTCAAGCAGAGACTAGGCAATCACGCGTCCGGGAAGCTTCAGTGGGAATTCCTTTTGTGTATAGGTTGTACTAGAGGGTTGGTGAGGTTCTTTCAGGTTTTCAAAATCTGTGCTAGTCCAAAGGAGTTTTTACAGGACAATGGAATGAAACCTAGAAATGGGGGCAAGAGTGATTCTGGTTATATGATACATTGAATTTGAGAGTAAGGGGATGTGTTTAGGAGTTAGGAGGGTGATTTCAATGATTGTGAAGTTGCTTCTTGATTTCCTTTAAATACCCAGCAGATAGTCTGACTAAAGATTTCCAAAGAGAGGGACATATACCCCAAGGAGGTATACAGCCCAGGGAAGTCAAGTCAGAAAGAAAAATGTATCAAAATATTCCTAATAGCACTTTTTATGGTAGCAAAGAATCAGATACAAAGTATGTGAGAAAGCTGAGTGAATCTATGTGCGCCAGGGCAAGAGTGGAGTGAGAGAACCCTGAGATCTGGTGTGAGACCGACCGTTTAAGAAGGTAAAATGGTGACCTGCTTGCTAATCTTCCCTCCCCCCCAAAACACTCCCTCCCTCTGCCTCTCCCTAGAATGTACCAATAGAGTGAGAGCAGTGAATTGTGAGCCCCTGTCTCTGTTTTCTGTTTCTGGAATACTACCTGGGATGGGCAGGACAGGGTGATAGGGTGGTCTTTTTCCAACATTTACAAATAGCACCAGCACTGTATATGTTGAGCCTATATCAATTTACATGTTGTCTTGGGGTGGGAGGAGGGGAGGGATGGGGAGGAAAATTGGAACTCAAAATCTTACGTAAGTGATTGTTGAAAACTAAAAATAAAGAAATAAATTTATTAATTAAAAAACAGATAGCACTAAGAAATAATATTTGATCCTCAGCTTAGATAAAATCTTTTTTAAAAAAAATTTACTTAAAATAATAGACTTATCTATTTGAGCATAGATTGACTTAGAAGATTGGAACACCTCAGGCTGGTGATGGGTTTCTCAGCACTTCTACTTAGAGTGATTTAACTTTTAAAAAAATTCCCCAAACACTTTATCAAGCTGAATGTTTAAGGGAACTCCTGCTGACCTTCTATGTCCAAACCTAATGTGTCTGATTTCTTCCCTGCTAGTTCTTTCTCATTACAGGACAAGGAGATGTTCTGAAAACTTCAGGTAAAAGAAAAATAACAGTTAACCTCGCACCTGGTTTCCGCAGAGCACCAGTAAAATTCTCCCTTGGATCAATGCTGCGCTGAAACGCTTGTTAAAGTTGCATCTATTCTGTTCACAGTCAGATGCTGTAGTTAAAAAAAGTTTGTCTGCCAGCACTGCTTTATTAGCCACGAAATGATATTTTTTTTCATGTATTATTGAGAGACTTAAAGTTTAATAAAGCCAAAGGCATAAAAATGTTAGAAATGGGTAAGGTTGCCTCCCTCTGTCCTGGGGAAGGACTTTTTCAGCTCAGGTCTATGGGACCATGAAATGGCTGAGGCATAGTCTCTGTGGTAGAAATAATAATAATAATAATAGTCCATTATTCTAAGAGAGGAAGAATGCCCATCATCTTACCTCTATCTCCCTCCATTCCTAACACATACACATTAAGGTTACAGAAAACAATCTTTTTGGTAAATGCCATTTTCCTAGTTTGTTTTAGCCCTGCCCTGGGAACAATGGATAAAACAGAGATGAAAAGGCAAGGGAAGGATGTGGAAAAGCTAACACCTAAACACCAGCCAGATCCTTCTACAAACAACAGCCAGATGTCTGGATACAGTCCTCTGCTAATTGTAAGTTGTATTGACATTGTACAGGGGCTCAGAAGGAGGCAGGGTGGAATGGCAAAAGTTTACTGGTATAGAAAAAGGAAGTAGTAATCTCAGTGTCATAGTGGGTAGAGCTCTGGACCTGTAGTCAGGCAGAGTTGAGTTCAAATCCAGCCTCAAACGCTCATTCACTGTGTGAACGTAGGTAACTCATGTGACCTCTGTTTGCCTCCATTTCCTCATGTGTAAAATGGGGATAATAATAGTACTTACTTCCCAGGATTTTTATGAGGATAAAATGAGATAATATTTATAAAGTGCTTTGAACTATATAAATGTGAGATACTATTGTAATTCATCTGGGCACACTCTTACTAGAAAGCTGCCTGAGCTTGGGTAAATCATTTCCTTTGGCCATTCATTGAATAGACATTTGTTAAGTGCTCGCTATTAGCAAGGAACTGTGCCAGGCCTTGGAGAAACAAAAAACAAAGTGAAAAGATTTTCTACTTTTGGTTTTTCTTTGAAGACTGGATCTCTCTATCTTGGAGGCAACTAAGTGGTTCAAAGGATGGAGCGTTGGGCCTGGAGTCAGGAAGACTTGAGTTCAAATTTAGCCTCAGACACTTCCTAGCTACATGACGCTGGATAAATCACTTAACCTCGTTTGCCACAGTTTTCTCATCTATACAATGAGCCGGAGAAGGAATGAAAAACAACTCTGTTATCTTTGCCAAGAAAACCCCAAATGGGGTCATGAAGAGTCGGACTGGACGTGGCGATCCCACTGCTCATCTGCAAGGCCTGCTCTGTTTCCAACTTGGGCCTATTTTTTCTTCCTTAGGCAAGCCGGTGAATTCTCTGTTCCTAAAGGCACGCTTAGTGCCGATCAACGTTGTAGTTCTGAGCTCACCAATGAAGATGGTTAGCCTCAGCATCCCCATTGTGTGCCACCCCACACCCATCTAGTCTTTGAGGAGTTTGTATTCAACTTCTTGCTAACACTCAGTTTCTTCATCAATAAAATGGGTAACTTGGACTAGGCAGAGGTATGTAAGTAAATGTTTAAAAACGGGTTCTCTGAACAAAAAAAAGCATGCATGAATACTTTTAAGTTTAATCTGAATAATTAGCATTTCCCCCATCACTTTCTTAAGTCAAGACAATCAACAAAACAAAACAAATCCAGCCCTGAAGTGTAGTGTTTTCTGATTTCTGAGGTGTGAACGCTCGCACTTAAATTTTTACAATCAGCTTTCCATAGCTAGTTCTAGCTGGCTCCAGCGTACCCCGGGATTAGATAGTTACTACAGTTTCTTCCTTTCCTTAGTTCTTCTAGTTCTAACATTCTATATGAGGTTAAAAAATTTTTTTTTGGTGGATAATTTTTGTTTTTATAGCCCTTTCCTTTTCAAAACAATACTTCCCCCTACCTACCTGGTGACACACACCTTGTAACAAAGACTTTAAAAAGAGAAAAAAAAAGGCAGTTCAGCATAACTAATTAACACATCAACTGTGTGACAGTATATGTGATATTACACACTCATATAGATACAGTCACCTACCTCTATAAAAAGGGGAAAGATATAAAGAAGAAATATTCTGTATTCTAAGACCTTTTCCATAACATTGTGTGATTTTCTGAAAGGAAAATAGGGTTTGGTCATTAGACTTTGAGAAGCTTACAAAAGTGAAAGGACATATCTTATACAAGTCTGGATAAGTCATTCAAGTTTTCTCAGTTTTCTCATCTGTAAAATGGGTGTAATAATAGTACCTACCTCCCAGGGTTGTTGCAAGGATAAAATGAGTCAATATCTGTAAAGTGCTTTGCAAACCTTAAAACTCTATAAAACACCAGCTATTGTGCATGTGAAACAAGATTCAATATTAAGCACAAGGTAACATACAAATAATCACAAGTCAGTACGGTGCAAAACCAATACATAAGGGCTTGAGGGGATTCAAACGGGGAACGTGTTCAGAATTTGATGGAGTGAGTCAGAAAAGGCTTCCTAGGATAGGTGAATTTTGAGCAGGTGAAGGAAGGCAGAAGGGTTGTGGAAAGTATTCCAGGGAAGGGAAACAGTAGAGATCAAAGGTCCAGAGCTGGGGTGATTCTTAATCTAATTATATTGAAATATGAAGAATAAATGGAAAAAAAATTTACAATAACTTTCTTATATATTTACAAGGAATAGCAAGTTGTACATAATAGATTTGCAGTTTCACGTGCAGTCATCTTTTTTTTTGATTATACTATGTTATGGAAATGCTTGTTTTATTCCATATTTAAAAAATAAAATAATAATAATAGAAATATGATTATAAAAAAATTTTTTTTAAAGCTCATAGACCCCAGGTTAAGAAGCCTTGGTCTAGAGTAAAGAATGAACAAAGCACTCATGGGTTCCAGCAAGCAGATTAGTTTAGCTAGAGGGAATTATCTCTGTTGTATAGCAGGAAAAAGTGCTGAATTTGGAGCCAAAACCCCCTAGATTTTAGTCCTGGCTCCACCAAATATTCATATGACCTTGGGTTAGTATTTTTGAACTTCAATTTCTTCATCTGCATAATGGACATAATAATACTCGTGCTGCTTCCTTTACAGGAGTGTTGCAAGGCTCAAATGAGACAATGTTGTTGTTTTTATTATCATAGCTAACATTTATATAATGCTTACTATGTGCCAGGCATTGTGCTAGGTCCTCACAACAACTCTACAAAGTAGGTGCTATTATTATCCACATTTTACAGAGGAGGAAACTGAGGCAAACAGCCGTCCAGTGACTTGCCCAGGGTCGTACCACTAGTAAGTGCCTGAGGCGGGATTTCAGCTTAGGTCTACTTGACTCTAGTGCTTTATCCATCGTACCATCCAGCTACTCCTAGGACTCTATAAACCATGAGATGGTATTTTAAAAGCCAGAGTTGTTAACTAGCATTTTGGGGCAAGTTGTATGCAATGACATCTAGGGAAAAGAGTTCTAAATATGCCCTCAAAGCAATCACTGGGAATGGAGAAGACCCCTGTAATGCCATCTTTTAAAAGGGAAGAATAAGGGCAGCTAGGTGGCGCAGTGGATAGAGCTCTGGCCTTGGAATCAGGAGGACCTGAGTTCAAATCCAGTTTCAGACACTTGACATTTACTAGCTGTGTGACCCTGGACAAGTCACTTAACCCCGATTGCCTCACCAAAAAAAAAAAAAAAAAAGGAGGAACCTTGGAAACTAGCCCCTATGGGGGGAGTTGTTGGGATATGACAGGGCTAGGAAAAATGAACTACTGGGAGGGAACTAGGCAGAACAGAGTTTATTAACTTAACGAGTTTGTTTTTGTGCCCTCTAAATTTCAGTGCTCTTAGGATAAGCTCTGACAGCACCACCCTAGTTACACCTGGGATATAAGCTATGATGATGATAATAGTTTTCAAAACATTTTCACTGAGTCTCTGGGAGCCATGGAAAGGACTTAGGGAACTCTCAGTACAGTGCTCTTTCTGAGCCGTGACAGCAGGTGGTGTAGACCTGGGGTTGTCCTTCCCCTTCTCCATTCCAGAGTGACCTTTCTTGTCCTCAACCTCCCCAACCCTACCAACCCTCTCAATATAACAGCTTCTCCCTTTCACCTTCATCCTTTTCTCCTCTCTCTCACCTTCCCTCTCTTGTAACTGCAGCCCAGAGGGGTGTGGTAGTGATAGCAGGAAGCAGGTGGTACTGTCTACAAAATGCTCTGAGGCCCAATGTGGCTTGTGGCTTGAAGATTGCCACGTGAGAGGGATGAAGCTGATTTGGCTGGCCACGTGAGGAGAGCGCCATCTGCACGGTGGTCGCTCTCTTTCGCAGCTGCCAGAACACAGTTGGGCTGGTTTGACAGAGGATTAATAAACAGCGTCTGGATGATGCTGGGAAATTTTCCATCTGTAGCGGTACGTTTTCCTAGCCGGCTGCTTCATGTAAAATGTCAGGTTGGATTATTGGCCTGGTCAACAAAAGAACGGGTTCATTATGGGGGTCACCAAGTTGCTCAGACTGAATGGTATTGGGGCTCAGGTGCTCCCAGCGCGGAATTGATGATTTTACGGCCAAGTTATGAAGACAGAAATACCACTATAGCTCTTTTGTTTTTTTTTTAAATCACCATTCAAACATTTATGAGTGAATTTCACTTTACACAATAATTAACTAATAGAAGCAAATGGTGTAACAGGAGCAGAACTGCTGGACTCGGGTAGAACGACAGGAATTAGAACAGGAGCCCTGGGCATTTTTTGGTCCCCATAGCCCTTGCAGTATAATTTCTTCTACCCACTAGTCAACATGAAAAAATACATTCTAGAGCTTATTATGTACCCGCACAGAAGAGATTCTTTTTATTATTCAGTCATTTTTCAGTCATGTCCAAATCTCCATGACCCCATTTGGGGGTTTCTTGGCAGAGATACTACAGTGGTTTGCCATTTCCTTCTCCAGCTCATTTTACAGTTGAGGAAACTGAGGCAAACAGGGTTAAGTGACTTGCCCAGGGTCACACAGCTAAGAAGTGGCTGAAGCTAGATCTGAATTAAAAAAGATGAGCCTTCCTGACTCCAGGCTCCACACTCTATCCACTGTGTCACTTACCTGCCCGCACAGAAAAAAGTAAAACCAATTCATTAATTTCAATAGAATAATATAGTTATTTGCCAAATATTTCCGATACTTTCTTCACAAGCTTTTTTGTATGCCCTGGAGACAGGCATGCATCAATCAGGTTAGGAACTCCTAACTTAGTTAAATCTTCAAGAGACCCCAAAGGTCAGCTAGTCTAAGCCTTTCATTTTATATTGCTGACAAGCTTTTTCGTATTTTAAAAACTAAGGAAGTGAAAAGTACTTATAAATGAAAGAACTTGAGAGGGAAAAGTTGCTGTTACCCCTTAACAAATGTTAATTACAGTATTTGCTGTTATCTCTTAATGACAATGCATGGAGGATGACTTTCTAAATCTAAGGTACAAATCATCCCAGGGGATTGGAGTTTTTTGAGTTCCTGTATCGTTTTATTGAAGTAGTCATTTCACCTTCATCATAATGTTAGTTATGAAATAATTGGGAATTTGTTTTTTGAATGAATTTTAGCCATACTTTCGTTCTTGTTCAGTCATTTCAGTGATGTTCGACTCTTTGCAACCCCATTTGGGGTTTTCTTGGCAAAGACGTTGGGGTGGTTTGCTGTTTCCTTCTCAGGCTCATTTTACAGAAGAGGAAACTGAGCCAAATAGGATTAGGTGACTTGGCCAGGGTCACACAGCTAATAAGTGTCTGAGGCTAGATTTGAACTCAGGAAGATTAGTCTTCCTGACTCTAGGCCTGGCACTCTATCCACTGTACTACCTAGCTGCCAAGATATAATTTTAGGAGATGGAATAATAACAGTAATCTCTGATTTTTTTTAAAGATTCCACAATTTATAGCTTTCTGCTATATCATCTCATTTGATTTTCACATTGATTGTCCCTTCTCAGTCCTCCGTCTCCTTGAACCCTCTGCAGAACTGGACACTTTTGACCACCCACTTCTGCCTGATACCCGCTTTCCTCATAGCTTTTGAGATGCCACACTCCCCGGATATCTCCTTCCTCTCTGACTACTCCTTTTTAGTCTCTTTCGCTGAGTCTTATTTTTATTTCTGACACTATTTGTTACCTGAGGTTCTGTCCTTAGTTTTCTTCTCTTCTCTCACTCTCCTTTAGAAATCCCACTCATTCCCGTGGCTTCAACTATTGCCTCTATGTAAGTGACTCCCAAGAATTTATCCCGAGCCCTGACTTCTTCCAATCTCCAGACCCACATTGCCAACTACTTATTGGATATACCTACCTAGATGTTCTGGCAACACTAAAATGAAACATGATTAAAACTGAATTTATCATTCATCAAAATGGCTCCCCCTTCTGACTCCACTTTCCTTGCAATGAAGCCACCATTCACCCAATCACAGATGCCTGGGGTTATTTTTTCACTTTTCTTTCTCCTTTATCTCCCATATCCAATCAGTTTTCACATCTTGGTGATTATTACCTCTGCAATATCTTGGGAATGAATCACTGTCTTTCTATGCCCATGGCCACCATTCCAATTACAAGTCCTCATTACCTCCACTGCTGCAATAGCCTCTTACCAGGTCTCCTAGCCTACAGTCTCTTTTCCTTCTAATCCATTCTTGTCACCACTAACAAATTAATCTTCCTTATACAGCTGTAACCAGTGGTTCAGAAACCATATTTTGGGCTTTTTAATAGACTGGGTTCAGTCTTGGGGGATGCCACTCAAGTCATATTTCTTTGACTCATTTTGCCCTCACCTTGTGTTTCCTCTGGGAAACTCAGAATTTAGCTTGTATATAGGTGTCCACAGATAGGTGTAAAGGGTCGCTACTTCCCACGAAAGCACTCAGAGTAACAATGCATATAAGATCCAAGGTGGCCCTAATTTCACCCCACAGATTTAATTCCAAAAACATGAAGGATTCACAGTAGAGCATAAATAGTGTAATAAATACAAAAGACCCAGAGGAATCCATAACAAGACACTGTTCTTTCCTCCAGTGAGTCCTTTCTGTAAACCAGGGACCTATACAGGTCTCTAGTCTTAAAATACAACTGTAAATGTTTGCTTGGATTTCCCTTGTGATAATAATAACACCAATAATAAGCAACATTTGTATAGTGCTTTAAGATTTACAAAACACTTTACAAATAATAATGATCATAATAATAGCTAGTATTAATATAGTGCTTTAAGGTTTATAAAAGCACTTTACAGATATCTCATTTTGTCCTCACAACATCCCTGGAAAGCTTTTTGTTGTTTAGCTGTTTCAGTCATGTCTAACTCTTTGTGAACCTATTTGGGGTTTTCTTGGCAAAGAGAACAGAGTGGTTTGTCATTCATTCTCCAGCTCCTTTGACAGATGAGGACACTGAGGCTGACAGGGTTAAGTAACTTATTCAGGGTCACACAGCTAGTAAGTATCTAAGACCAGATTTGAACTCAGGTCTTCCTGACTCCAGGCCCAGCACTCTATCCACTCTACCACCTAGCTGCCTTATTGGAAGGTCGATACTAGTATCATCCCCATTTTACAGGTAAGGAAACTGAGGCTGAGAGAGGTTAAAGGACTAGCCCAGGATCATATGACTATTAAGAACCTGAAGATAGATTTGAACTCTGCACTTCCTGATTTAAAGTACAGTGCTCTACTGTATTATCTAACTACCTCCTGGAAGAGAAATGAGTTTGGGGTTGCAAGAGAGGGAAGCCCCATGAGTTCCACCCTAAGGACCTATACAGTCCTCTAGCCTTATGGTAGTTCTCTAAGGCTTTGGGCTCCCCTTGGAAAGAAAGCCAAGTCAGGTTGCTAGAGTGGCAACCCTCCTTCATTCACCCCAGCACTTATGCAGGACTCTAGCCTGGCAGGGAGCTAGGTGGCACAGTGGTTAGAGAGCTGGGCCTGGGGTCAGGAAGACCTGAGCTTAAATGCAGTCTCTGATACTTATAGCTGTGTGGACCTTGATGTGCAAGTCACTTAAACACTGTCTGCCTCAGTTTCCTCATCTGTAAAATAGGGATAATAATTGCACCTTCCTCCCAATGTTGTTGTGAAGATCAGATGAGATAATATTTGCCAAGCACTTAGCATAGTGCCTGGCATATAGTTGGCACTTAATAAATGCTTATTCCTCTCCCTTGAGAATTAGGGAAGCTTCAGATTAATTTGAATGACCTGGGTGCTAGATTCTGGGGCATGACAGGAGTTGAAAGGGAAAAATTTTAAAAGTGCATACATTTATCCATTGTCTTAGAAAAACCCAGTGGGAAGTGGACCATGTTGAGGGCACATAGTCAGCAATATGGACCAGGGAAGAGGTGAAAGGGATTAACTCACTCTAATCCAACTATGGGGGAAGCTAGGTGACACAGTGAATAGAACACTGGGCGTGGATTCAGAAAGACCTGAGTTCAAATCCAGCCTCAGGCAGTATCTAGCTGTGTGACCCTAGGCCAGTCACTTAACATTAGGCTCAGTTTCCTCATCTGTAAGATGAGCTAGAGAAGGAAATAGCAAACCGCTCCAATATCTTTGCCAAGAAAACCCCCGATGGGGTCACGAAGAGTTGGACATGACTGAAAAAATACTGAACCATCAAAGTATGAGTAAAAAAAGGTTGTAGACTCTTCCATCAGGAGCTATGAGTAAGCAACGTCTTGGGAGTAGTCTGAAAGATCCTTTTGTGTGTCACCTGAGTGCTTCGCAGGTCCAGTCTATGCTGAGGTCTGTTGACCTGGTGTGGTCTGATATTCAAAGGGCACTAATATTTCTTGTTGGAAGAAGAAATGGTCAGCAGCCTCAGCAGAGGGCAGCAGCAGCTTTGTTGGCAGAGAGTAAGGCTTGGGACTAGAGTGTGTGATGATTGGCAATGAAGAATAGCATGTCAGTGGTAAAGGAACTTGAGACGAAGCTAAGACGTCTATAAGAGGTGCTGAGACAAAGTGAGACCCAGTATTTTTTGTTTGTTTTTGTTTTGCCAAGAGATAAAACCATGAGAGTTGTTCCAGCAAAGATTCCATGCTTCCTTACATCAGATTGTGGCTTTCCCTGGGAAGTTCCTTTCCCATCAGTGTGGGAGACTGTAAAAGACTGTATCCATTTTGGTAGAGGAGGAGTTCTGAGAATCATTTGATTGCATCAATCATTTTATTGCAACATTCTCTATTTGCTTTGCTTTTCTGCTGTAAGGAAACACTCTGCTATTTGATTGATGGTACCTGCTAGGTCTGTTGGCAGAGAATGCATTGGGCGGGGGCTTGGGCTAGAGTCAAATAGAATACACTTTATACACATAAATAGAATCATAGAACGTTAGAGCTGTCAGTGACTTTAGAGATTATTCCCTTCATTTTATGTGTGCTTAATACATAGATGAGGCGAAAGGCAAAGGGGGGCTCTGTATGGGCTTTAGGAGGGATTGTTATAGTAAGCAGAATTCAGAATGTAGTGGAATTTTAAAAGAAGTGCAATCTTTCCTTAGGGTTTAGCCTTATCTATAAATTGATGGGTGTCAGATGAGAGATTCTCTTCCAGTTCTCAGTCTATGATCCTATGAGAGAGCCTCTCCCTACCCCCCCCATGTGATAATACTAGTCAGGCAAGGGTAGTTTACACTTTCCACACAGGGTCCAACACCTTCTTTGACTGATTCTTGTACCTGAGAGATCCTTATGTACTTTAATCACTAGAAGAAGAGCCAGTTTGGGCTATTGAATTAAAACCAAGGCTAGGCTGTGAGCAGCTCAGATAGAGCTTACAGACCCGCTGGCTGATTGTATACAGATCCCTTTGGCAGAGAGGCCCTGAGGCTCCTAGAGATATAGACCTGGTTGCCTAGAGATAGCCACTGCCTCTATGGGAGAAAACAGGCCTGCTGCTGTTTAACATCTTTCTCATTCTATCCTGAGGATTCTCTTATACAGGTAATACTGATTGTGTCTTTCCTCATTTCAGAGTCAATAAACATTTATGAAGCACTTACTATGTGCCAGGCACTGTGTTAAGTGCTGGGAATACAAAGAAAGGCCTAAGACAATCCCTGCCCTCAAGGAGCTTACAAACTAATGGGGAAAGACAACACATAAGAGGAAACTGAAAATGGGGTTAGGGTGGGTATGGGGGTAGGGAGGTTACTTGTTGGGTGGCAAGATGGAGTCCTGCAGCCAGAGTGAGAAATAATCTAAGGAGATGTATCATTCTTGCAGAGGGGTGACTTTCTGCAGATCACTAAGTCCAGAAAAATTATCTTCATTGAGTAACTACTGGTAAGTGGTGCCTCCAAGCATGAATGGCATGAAAAATAATTGTAAAGGACCCAGATGAATTCTCTCCTCACAGTGTCCAATAGCCTAACTTCCCTCACGTTGCAAGTATGTCTATATTTCCTTCTGGATCAGGCTCTAGGTACAGGCTAAGGTAAGATATGCTTTTCCTTTCTTTCTTTCTTTTTTTTTTTTTTAAATAAGTTTTTACTGAAGTATTCGGTTTTTTGCATCACCATAATTTCCCCCACGATCCCTTCTTCTCCCCCTCTCAGAGAGCCATCTCATATAACAAATAGTATATTTTGTAGAAAAAAAAAAGAAAAGAAAAAAAAGAGGAAAAAAAGTCAGCATGATTGATCTATACACTGAAAAAGTCTGGTAACTCAGAAAATTAACCTCTGAAAGCCCAGAAAATATCACCCCAGGAAAAAAGCCTGGAACAGCTGAACCAGAAAAAAGATGGGGTGCAGTAGTCCAATAGCCCAGGTAGCTTGAGGATTAATGGGAAAGGCCCCTCTTGCCCTGGGGGAAGGGGATCAGTACAGAATGGGAGGTGTCCCAGCAAGCTAGTGGAAAGCCCCACCTCAGCATACCTGGAGGAGATCCTGAAACCCAGGTGGTGGAGCAGGCAAACACCAATACCGGACCCCTGAATGCCTCAGTGAGAGTGGGGGAACTGGTGGAAACCAGCTTGGAAAACCACCAGGTGCCTTGGCGTTCTACGGCAACTGGCTCTCACAGTGCCTCAGAAAAACTAAGGGAAGCAGCTCTCCAAGGGGTCCCAGGTGGATAAATATACAGCAACATCCATCTGAAAAGGACTGAAGAAAGCAAAAGGAAGGAAAGGTCTGGGTGAGCAGGAAATCTCCAGGAGCCACACTACCCAGTCCTACCCCTAGAGTTCCAATGTTGCTGATTCCAGCCCAATACCAAGCTAGGACCCTACAGCCTCCAACTGCCAGCATTGGAGGCCCCAGCACAAAAAGACAGGGACCAGGCTCTAGGCTCCCAACACAAGAAGCTTGGGTCAGTGCCCTTTGCTCCCCAGCAGGAGAACTTAATCTTTTAAAGGTAAGGAAAAAAGCAAACCCCATGAGCAAAAAGAAACGTACAACAGATTTTTATTATGAGAAGAGTGAAGATCAAGGCAGAAATTCTGAAGAGGACAACATTGTCAACAAACCCACATCTGGAACCTCAAAAGGGAATATGAACTGGTCTGAAGCCCAAAAAGCCTTCTTGGAAGAGCTCTAGAAGGATTTTAAAAGTCAAATGAGAGAGGTAGAAGAAAAAATGGGAAAAGAAATGAGAGGTATGCAAGAGAGAGTCAATAGCTTGGAAAAGGAAGGACAAAAATTAACTGTAGAAAACAAGTCCTTAAAAAATACAATTGGCCAACTGGAAAAAAAGTACACTGAAGAAAACAAGTCCCTAAAAAATACGATTGGCCAAATGGGGAAGGAGGTACAAAATCTAATGGAAGAAAACAATTTGTTAAAAATTAGAATTGGGCAAATGGAAGCTAATGACTCTATGAGGAAGCAAGAATCAGTCAAACAAAAATAAAAGAATGAAAAAGCAGATGAAAATGTAAAATACTTCAATGGTAAAACAACTGACCTGGAAAACAGATCCAGGAGAGACAATTTTAAAATTATTGGTCTACCTGAAAATCATGATGAAAAAAAGAGCCTGGCCAGTATCTTTCAGAAAATCATAAAGGAAAACTTCCCTGAGGTCCTAGAACCAGAAGGTAAAATAGCCATAGAAAGAATCCACTGATCACACCCTAAAATGCCAAGGAATATAGTAGTCAAATTCCAAAATTATCAAGTCAAAGAGAAAATACTGCAAGAAGCCAGAAAGAAACAAGTTAAATATCATGGAACCACAGTTAGGATTACACAGAACCTTGCAGCTTCTACATTAAAAGACTGTAGGGCATGGAATATGATATTCCATAAGGCAAAGGAGCTTGGATTATAACTAAGGATCAACTACCCAGTGAAAATGAGCATGATCTTTCAGGGGAGGAGATGGATATTCAATGAAATAGGGGACTTCTAAACCTTCCTGATAAAAAGACCAGAGCTCAACAGAAAATTTGATTTTTGAATACAAGACTCAAGAAAGACATAAAAAGGCAAATGAGACAGAAAGAAACAACATGTTATTAATAAGGGCAAACTGTTTACATCCCTACAAGGGAAGATGACACTTGTAATTCTTGAGAACTGTATTGTTATTACACCGTGTTAAAGGGGTATATATAAAGGGGATGGGTATAAATTGACTTTGATGTAATGATAAAAAAAAACCTAATCAAGTGAGTTAAATGGATCCAAGTAAGTGGATTAATCTGATCTAACTAAGAAAATGTACTGAGAGAAAAGGAAAGGAGGAGACAGACAAGGGTAAATTACATTACAGGAAAAGGCACAAAAACCCATTACAGTAGAGGGAAAGGAGGGAGGGAGATGAGCATTGAACCTTACTCTCATCAGATTTGGCTCAAGAAGGGAATAACATAATCAGTTAGGTATAGAAATCTAACTTGCCCTATAGGCAGTAGGAGAGAAAAGGGGAAAGAAAAGGGAGGGGGCTAATAGAAGGGAGGCGGGACTGAGAGAGGCGGTGGTCAAAAGCAAAATACTAGTGAGGAGGGAAAAGGAGAAAGGAGAAAGAAAAGCATAAACAGGGAGAAAAAAGATGGAGAGAAAGACACAGATAGCAATCATAACTGTGAATGTGTTACATGAATGTAATGGAATACTATTGTGCTATAAGAAATGATGAACAGGCAGACTTCAGAAAAACCTGGAAAGACTTGTATGGTCTGATGCTGAGTGAAGTGAACAGAACCAGGAGAATGTTATACATAGTAACAGCCATGTTGTGACTAATATTGATAGACTTAACCCTTCTCAGCAATATAAGGATCTAAGATATCTCCAAAGGCCTCATGATGGAAAATGCTATCCACATCCAAAGAAAGAACTATGGAATTTGAATGCAGATTGAAGCAGACTATTTGCTATTTTTTCCTTCTGTTGTGTTTTGTTTCCTCTTCATGGTGGTTCCTCCTATTGGTTCTAATTCTTCCTTACGACATCACTAATGTGAAAATATGTTTAATAGGAATGTATATGTGCAGCCTATGTCAGATTATGCACCATCTTGGGGAAGGAGGTGGGGAGGGAGAGGGAGAAAAATTTAAAACTCAAAAGCATATGGAAGTGATTGCTGACAAATCAAAATAAATTAATAAAAATATTTATTGCTAAAAAAAATCTGAAAATATGAATAAACACATGCAATGCTTGTGAAACTCTTGCTTCTGCAAAGGAGTGAGGTGGGAGGGGAAGACATGCATTTTCTTCTATGTTTCTGGAAGAACCTGGGTCCCTGGTAGGGTCTCACTACTATATGTCAGTGGAGAGGAGAGATTTGGGTGCAGCAGCCTGGGTGATGAAAACTATCTTTACACTATTCTGGCTAGATTCACAGAATCATAGAAATACAGAATGTTAGAGCTAGAAGGAACCTCAGAGATCTAGTCCATTCTCTCACTTTTTAGCTGAGATCCAGAGGCAGACTTGTGTCTGATATTGTGGTTATGTCTGGGCCACTCAAACTGCTCCTGAAGATGATGGGGGTAGAAGCTTAAACAGGTGCTGTACTAAAGAAGAAGTCTCATTACCAGAGGCTCCCCTGATAGCATGGTTCTATGGAAAGAATACTGGGTGTGGAGTCGGAGGATTGGGATTCAAACTCCAGCTCTGCCACCTGTGTGAATTTGGGTAAATTATTTAACTTCTCTGAACCTTGGTTTTTTCATTATAAAATGAAGGGGTTAGGTGAGATATCCTTGAAGCTTCCCTCCAGCTCTAAAAACTTTGTTTAGTTGTTCCATTCACATCCTATTCTTTATGACCCCATTTGGGGTTTTCTTGGCAAAGATACTTGGAGTGGGTTGCCATTTCCTTCTCCATTTCATTTTACAGAGGAGAAACTGAGGCAAACAGGATTAAGTCATTTGCCCTCACACAGCTCATAAGTATCTGGGGCCATATTTGAACTCCAGTCCTCGTGACTCCAGGGCCAGAACTCTAACCACTGTGTCAGAGCTGCTGATCTTCTCCCCAGCCAATGTGAACGTATCTGTGCGTGTGTGTGTGTGTGTGTGTGTGTGTGTGTGTGTGTGTGTATAGTGAGAGAGAGAGAGAGAGAGAGAGATACACACACACAGAGATATGTCTGTATCAGGGAAATCCTCCAAAGATTCAGTAAATGCAGTCACAACTTTCCTGAACCCCAGAAAGCTCACCTAGGTCTGAGTTAGTCTGAAACCAACTGGAACTGCCTCAAAACTCCTCTATAATGGCTAGACCAGTGGAAAGATTCACTTTTCCTTCTTAATCCCCAGCTGCAGTAGCCATAAAGGCAGAACACTGCAGTTAATCTTCTAGGGACTTGGTGCTGTCCCTTGCCATAGTGCTGACTCAGCTGAAATTCTCATCTTCCCTTTGGCCAAGGTATGGACAATAGTTATGACACTATTCTTCCCACCCCCCTACCTCAACTAACAACATACCCAATAGAAAGCTATAAGGGAAGAAATTATATCTTCATATACAGCGTGCTGTATACTCTTCCATGGAATAAAGGCCAAAATCCCACGGAGCACGTTCTTAGTTTGTGCAGTTCACAACCCAGGTGGAAAGGAAGAGAGAGCTGGGAGGAAACATAAGGGACTTTAGATTTTTTTTCACTAATTAATTTTTAAAACCTTCATTTAAATCAAGGCCTCCAGTTCTGTGATTTTAGAATGAAACAAAGTGAATTCTGCAGCCATCCATCCTCGCCTGGCTTCCTCTTCCAATTGCGGCAGAGCCAGAAATTGTGATGGGAACCAGACAGCTGCTGCTTTATGCTGCTTAAAATCTCTTTGGAGACTTTGGAGCAATCTCTAGCAAAGGAGAAAAGGAACAAAATAAACATGCAAAGGGGAAAAAAAAACCCCAAACCAAATCCACAGCCTAGAAAACAGGGACTGACTTGCCTAGATTTTGATGGGAAAGTTTTCTGTGTTCATGCAATCATTGCCAGTTTTTCCCAACCCAGAGGTTATGAAGAGGAGACATTCTGCATTGAAGAGCTTAACAAGAGAACATGATGAAGGATTGCCAAGGGAACAGGATTACGGGAAAGAACAGTTTGCTGAATCAATGGTTTCTCTGGGAGAGATTCAGGTTGGGCCTTAAGAACTGTTTTTCTTGTTAGCAAAAGTTTCTATTTTTTTCCATTGATAGAAGCTCCATGAAAAAAGAAAAAGGATTTTCTGTGTTCAGAAGCTATACCCAAAATAACTCCCTATTGTAGATAGTTCATGGTCAGTGCACAGTTTATCCAGGAAGATGTTACTGTACTGTTTTTAGGCTGCTCAAATGCACAGACTATTTCTAGGGAGGGAAGAAGAGAGGGAGGAAGGAAGAAAGGGAATGGGGAGAGTGAGAGGGAGACAGAGAGATACACAGACAGACAGAAATACACAGGAAGACACATGCACAGAGAGATAGACACAGAAGAACAGAGAGACACATACACACAGAGTGGGGAGAAGAGACACACATACACAGACAGAGACAAAGAGAGGGACAGATGGAGAGAGAGAGAAAAACACAGAGAGACAGAGAGAGACAGAGAGGCAGAGAGAGTGAGAGAGCCAGCCGTATTTGAGTATTTTGGACAAGGTGTATTTTTAAAAGATCTCTTTGGGGGGTTTGAAACAGTGAAAAGATATTAGTTCTGGGAAGTTATGCATGGAACTCCTCCATTCAGTAATTTCACATGAAATCAAAGTTCGGTCTGTGGATGGAAGTTTGCAGAGAGAAAGGTTTAAGGCTAGATGAGAAGGAAACACTTTTTAATCCTTAGAGCTGTTTCAAAACAAACTGGCCTGGTTTGGGAGGCAGTGCTCTCCCTGTCATGGAGGTCTTCAAACTGGGGCTGGATGACTACTTATTGGGGTTGTTGTTTTAAGGGGTTTCTGGGTCAGGCATGTGTGGGACCAGATGACCTTTGAATTCCTTATGATCTGTAATTCTGTGATTTTAGGCAGGGACAAAATATAGCCCCAAGCTCTGTTTTTCTGTGACTTCCTTGGAACTAGAAAGTGTATCTGAATCCAGTGATATGGCTTTGAATTAGAGGTAGAGGCAGCCTATTTCATTTTTTGATAACTGTAATAATAAAAAAAACCTAGCCTTTTTATAGCAAAGTGCTTCACATCTGTTATTCCATTTGCTCCTCACAACAGCTCTGGGAGGGAGGTCTGTTATCACCGATGGCTTACAAATGAGGAAATTGAAGTACAGAGAAGCCAAGTAACTCACCCTGGATCACACAGCTAGTAAGAATTTAAGGCAGGATTTGAACTCAGGTCTTCATGACTCCAAGTCCAGCCTTCCATGCACTATACCACCTGGCTCTAATGATTCGAAGTGAATTCCTAACATCAAACCTAAATCTGCCTCTCTGCAATTTCCACCCAGTGGTCTTGGTTCTGCTTCCTGGGACCAAGAGCAAGACTGATCCCTCTTTCACACAGGAGCCTTTCGAGTGTTTGAGGATAGGTATGATGTCCCTCCTTGATGTCATCTCCTCCAGGGTAAACATCCCTAGTTCTGTCAGCTGATGTTCAGATGAAAGGGGCTCAAGGCTCCTCACCACTCTAGTCACCCTCCTTTCCAGCTGATCTTTGTCCTTCCTGAGTACAGTGCTCTAAGAACTGGTCTGGTCAACGCACAGCACAGCAGAACTGTCACCTTAGTTCTAGACAACATGTCTTTCTAATGCAGCCTGAGGTCACATTAGCTTTGTGGGCTACGAAATCTCATTATTTACTTATTTTGAGCTTTAGTGGCACTAAAACCCCCAGAACTTTCCTCAGAGAAATAGCTATCTCACCAAGTCTCCATTATTTGATATTTGTGACATTGATTTTTTTTTTGCCCCATGCTATCTTGGGGGTATTACTTCCTCCCAAGTGAAGCACTGTTCCTCCACCTCATGTATTATGCCACCACCCCCAGATGCCCCTTCTCTCTTTTTAGGGTCCCATTGCTACAACCTGCCTCTCCCAGCTCTACTGAACATCCCGGGGGATGGCCTGACCCCTCACCCAGATGACTGCACCTGCCTTTTCTGCTGCTGATGTGCACTCTCCCCCACAAATAAATTGGACCCTGATGCCGTTATGGCTAATTATGGCTGCTTTTAACACCATGATTCAGAAATCCAAACTCTATTCTCACACATCATTTTCTTAACCAGATGTTCTCTTGTCAAATATGCCTTTCTCTTTGGAAGGTCTTGCCTTCAGTCTGTAATAGTGATTAAAGCACCACCTGGGCTCCTGAGGGGTTCAGTTTTCTTGCCCAAATTTTCAGATACATTAGCAATTCTTTCTGGCAACTTTCAACTTGGGCTTATGTCAATTACCTGAAATGGGTATTAGTCATTACGGTTGATGAATCTTAGTAGGTTCTGTGTCACATTCTGAATTAGTGCCTTGGGAAGACAATGGTACAGGTTGAAAAGGGTTGCTTCACTGGCCCTCAGGAGGAAGTCAACAACCCCTTCTACTCTTCTTTCTCTCATCTTCTGGATCCGAGCATGATCTCTCCCCTGACAGCATCTGCAGAGGTCATTTCCTGGGGGATAAAGGGCTCCTTCCTTTTTCTCTTTAGAATGCTCATCTCCTTTCTCTTGAGAAAGAGACAGGCGTCTCCTCCTTAGCTGCCAGTGTTCCATGGTCTTCCTTCCTTTTCTCCTCTGGGTCACATTTTTCTGCTCTGCTCTCCTCTGACCTCCTGTCACAGGTCAGGATTCCTCCTCTGCCTCTTCAGATCCTTTTCCCATTTTTCAGAGTCAGCAGAATATTTATTCATTAATTTGTTTATTTATTTATTCACTCATTTATTTATTTGTTTGCTTGTTCATTTATTTATTTGCTCTTTCATTTATTCATTCATTCATTCATTCATTCATTCATTTATTTATCTGTCTGTTTGCTTATTTGCTTATGTATGTATGTATGTATGTATGTATGTATGTATGTATGTTTTGGCTAGGCAATGGGGTTAAGTGACTTGCCCAGGGTCACACAGCTAGTAAGTGTTATGTGTCTGAGGCCGGATTTGAACTCAGGTCCTTCTGAATCCAGGGCTGGTGCTCTATCCACTGAACCACCTACCTGCCCCAGAATATTTAAATAGGTCGTGTTGGTTACTGTTGTAATTTCCTATAACATCTTTTAGTCTTTAAACTTTCTTCTAATTTGGTGTGCATTTTGACCTTTGTTCTAATCACTTGATGATTTGACCAAACACACATGGATGGCTCTGAACCAGACATTTCTTAACTTTGGGGCAGCTAGGTGGTGCAGTGGGTAAAGCACTAGCATGGAGTCAGGAAAACCTGAGCTCAAATCCAGTTTCCCAGCTGTGTGACCTTGGGAAAGTCATTAACCTCAGTTTCCTTAATTGTAGATGAAGATAAAAATAGCATCTACCTCACAGGGTTGTTGTGAGGCTCAAATTATCTATCTATCTATCTATCTATCTATCTGTCTGTCTGTCTGTCTATCTATATACATACATATATGTATCATATAAATAATATTTCCCCCAATTACATGTAAGAACAATTTTTAAATATTCACTTTTTTAAAAAAACTTTTGAATTCCAAATTGTATCCCTCCCTCCCTCTCCTCCCCTCAAATGAGATATTTATAAAGTATTTAGCACAGTGCCTGAAACATAGTGGGTGCTTAATAAATGCTTATTCCCTTCCCCTTTTCAAGTTCATTAGGAGTGAAAAGTGAAATATAACAATAAAAAAGCTAATATGATCTTTGTCTGAATTAAGAGGCCAAAATGAAGGAGGTGAAAGTCTCCACTGTACTCTTCTCTCAGCAGGCACATTTTTAAAATTAATTTATTTTGACTTATCAACAATCACTTCGATAAGCTTTTGAGTTTTAAATTTTTCTCCCCCTCCCTTCTCTCCTCCCTCCCCAATACAGTGAGAAATCTGATATAGGCTATACATATACATTCCTATTAAACATATTTTCACATTAGTGATGTTGTAAGGAAGAATTAGAACCAATAGGAGGAACCAGAGGGAAGAGAAAACAAAATAAAACAGAAGAAAAAAAATAGCAAATAGTATGCTTCAATCTGTATTCAAACTCCATAGTTCTTTCTTTGGATGTGAATAACATTTTCCATCATGAGGTCTTTGGAGTTGTTTTAGATCCTTGCATTGCTGAGAAGGGCTAAGTTTACCAATATTAGTCATTGCACAATGTGGCTTTTACTGGGTACCACATTCTCCTGGTTCTGCTCACTTTACTCAGCATAAGTCCATGCGAGTCTTTCCAGGTTTTTCTGTAGTCTGCCTTCAGCAGGCATATTTAAAGTCTTATGTTCAGTCCTGGGCATTATATTTCAGGAAAAACATTAACAAACTGGAGAGCGTCCGAGGAGCTGAGGGGTTTGGAGGACAAGCCATACAAGAAAGGCTTCCATTCCTCTCTAGGCTACATTTTGAACTTCTCTAGCATCTTCAAAGCCTCCCCATGGCGCTGGAAATCCCACTTTGGAAGTACCTTCTGCCCCTGTAGCCTCTCCTCTCCTTTTGATCAGATGGCTCCTTCCAGAGCCCTCATTTCAGGAGGATGCCCAGGCCAATCGTGTCACACGCCCACACTCTCCAGGATGCTCTTCAGCATTCTCCACCATGTCTCCACTGCATGCTCCCCCATGGTCGTATCTCTTTTCTTTTTCAGCTTGCTTTTCTCGTCATCTTTCTCAGCTCATCTTAATTCTAGTGCCTTCCCTACTTTAAGTCTTTCCTTTTTATCCTGTATGTAGCTTGTTTGTACATCTTTGTTTGCTTGTTGATTTCCTTATTAGGTTGTGAGCTCCTTGTGGGCGGGGACTGTGTTTTTGCCTCTTTTTGTACTTAGCACAGTGCTTGGCACATAGCACTTAATGAATGTTTATTGGCTGAGTGGCCATTAGAAGTTGTATCCTTAGCAATTAGCGCGGTGCCTGGGACATAGGCAATACTTTAAAAAAATGTTTGTTGACTGAAAAAAATGCTTATTGACTGACTGACTGACTGAAGGAACTTGGACATTTAACCTGTGAAGAGAAGCCTTTGCTGGGGGCAGGGAACGACATGATAGCTGTCTTCCAAATAGACTAGTTACTATATCAAAGAGGGATTAGGCTCATTCTGCTTGCGAGAACTTGGAACAATGCTCGGAAGCTGCAGACAGGCAGTTTTCCCCTCCATGTGTGGCAAAACTTCCCAGACTTCTAGAGTTACCCCCGAATTGACTGGGCTGCTTTAGGAAGTAGGGAGTTCCTTCTTCCTATCTAGAGGTCTTCAAACAAAGGCTAATTTGATGACCACTTGTTGAATATTGTAGAGAGATTAATAATAATAATAGCTAGCATGTACATACACTTTAATGTTTATAAAGCCCTTTATATGTATATGTGTATTTATAAAATTTGACCCTGGCAGTAACCCTGTAAGGTAGGTGCTATTGTTATCCCCATTTTACAGATGAGGAAATAGAGGTCAACAGGGTTAAGTGACTTGCCCAGAGTCACACAGCTAGTAAATGCCTTAGGTTGGATTTGAACTAAGGTCCTCTTGGCTCTGGTGCCCTACCCACTGTGCCACCTTGCTGTCCTGGTGAACTGTCTGGTATTAATAGTCTGTGGTCAGCAACAGTCCAATAATGCAGCTGACACCACCGCTACCACTGAAGAAGAGACGGAGAAGCAGGTTCAGAGAGTGAGTGCTGGACTTTCCTGTGAGCTCCCTCCCCAGCCTGAGCCATGACTGTAAGGACGAACCCAATGAGGCAGCAGAAACAAATGAGTCAAAAGTCAGCAAGGGAACCAGAAAGGTGAAGCAAGAGTGCCTTTAAAAACCAAAGGCCAAGTTTATGTTTCTACCCATTACTTCCCCAAACAGAATCTCACATCTAACCCAAAACAGAAATAAGCCAGACAGAACAACAGAAAGACACCCAAGCAGCAGCCAAAGCTTCTTCCTTACAAAAGCAAAGGTGAAGCTTGCAATTCCTCTCATCCCGCTTCCCCCGCGATGCATCCAAGCATCCTTCTCCACCCTGACCCTCATCCCTCTGCCCTGCCCCAAAGACCCTCTGATTCTTACGAAAACTGGCAGAGGAGAGGTAGAGCTCCTTTATTACTTGCTGAATAGTGACTTTATGTTCTAAAGTTGTTCTAATGTATTTGGCAGTGACCTACTTCCTCCTCTGGATTCCAATGTCCCTCTTTTTTTTATAACTAGCTATAATTCATATTTATCATTTTTCCAAGACATTTCTTTCTCCTTCCTTTTCCAGTCTGCCTGAGTCCCAGATAAACAGAAATGAGTCCTTAGAATGTTGCTCCGTGGGTTGAGGAGAGAGTCAAGGCATAGTCATCAGAGGTCCCATTAAGCCGTGTGTTAGCAGATGCTTTAACCTTGGACCTGAGATGGTTCTTGCCTAGATCAACCTTATTCAGGCAGTTAGTTAATAAATATTTATTAAGCACCTACTGTGTGCCAGGTGCTATGCTAAGCATAGAGGATACAAAAAGAAGCAAAAGAGAATCCCTGCCCTCAGGGAGCTCACTATCAAACGGAAGAGATAACGAACAAACAAATGTTTACAGACTATATATAGGATAAATAAGAAATAATTAACAAAGATTTAAGAATTAAGAAAGGCTTTCTGTAGAAGATAGGATTTTAGTTGGGACTTAAAGGAAGCCAGGGAAGCCAGAAGGCAGAGACGAGGAGGAAGAGCATTCCAGGCATGGTGGACAGCCAGAGAAAATGCCCAGAGCAGAGAGATGGAGTATCTTGTTCATGGAACAGCAAAGAAGCTGGTGTCCTCACATCTTGAATATGTGTGTGTAGGGTTGGTGGTGTTTAAGGTGTAAAAAGATTGGAAATGTAGGAGGTGGCTGAGTTATGAAGGACTCTGAATGCCAGAGTATTCTGTGTTTGATCCTAGAGGGAATAGGGAGGCACCGCAGTTCATTGGATAGGGTGGTGACAAGGTCAGTCCGGGGCTCTAGGAAAGATCACTGTGGTGGCTGAATAGGGGATGAATTGGAGATTTGAGGGAGGCAGATCCACCAGCAGGCTATAGCAATAGTCCAAGAGTGAGGGTCTGCACCAGAGTGATGGCGGTCAGAGGAGAATTTAACCCTTTGGCTATGGAAGCATTGGTTTCAGAGAAGAATTATGATATAGAGGGGAGAGAAGGGGTTTGGGGTCCGGGTGGCAGTAATGTCTTAGCCACAGACTAGTTGTGTAACCTTAGGCAAGCATCTTCTAGGTGCTAAACTCCAAGAGATGTGGGATGGTGTCTAATTCTTTTGTGTAACCCCTATAAACCCTACCTTTAGAAAGTATTCATTAAATATGGGTTGAATGGAAGAATAAATAAAGATAACCTCTCTCTTTGGACCTCAATTTCTCATTGCTGGAAAAATGAGAGAATTTGACTAGCTTAGGGTTTCTTAACCTTTTTTTTATGTTATAAACACCTTTGGCAGTGTCCTTAAACCTATAGAGCTCTTCTAAGAATGTGTGGTTTTTTTAAAAATAATTGAAGGAAATGCTAAATTTCAGTTAGAGATGAGTGAAAATAAAGATGTATTTTTTCCTTATTCAAGTTTTTGGATCCCCTGAAATCTATCCATGGACTCCTAAGGGGTCCATGAACCCGAGGTTAAGAACCCCTGGGTTAAATGATCTCTCCCCCACTCTTGTATTCTACGTATCACATTTGCAGTAAACATTTTACTCAATTACCATCTGACGTCTTAGGTGACCTTAAGAGCAGCAAAGTATTATGGGACTTATGTTAAAATGTTGGTCCATTCCCACAGTGATGACCTAATGTTATTTTCAACCTGAAAAGAAAAAAAAAAGCAAAGTGGCTAGAATATAAACTGATGCAGTGAAGGGAGATTCAGCTTTCCTAAGTAGCTACTCTTGAGTACAACTCTCATAGAAGGCTTTCTGAGAGATCAAGCAAATACATTGCTCTCTCTAGTAAAGAGAGATGTAGAGAAAGGTCCCTGCTACTAACTTTGATTACAAAATAAAAGCTTATAACATCCAAAGCTTTAAATAAAACCGTTTCCTTTAGTCAAGACCTACTTTTGTGCTCTTCAAATGGCATTGAAATATGGAACCAGCACAGGGATAGTCACAAAAAAATACATTTCCCACTGCGTGTCTTCTTGAGTCTACCTCCACACTAATAATAGCTAGTATTTATGTAGTGCTTTAAGGTTTGCAAAGCACTTTATTATATGTTATATTATTGGATCGTCACAATAACTCTAGGAGATTGTTATCCTAGTTTTAGAGATGAGGAAACTGAGGCACAGAGAAATAAATGACTTGTCCCAGGGTTACATTAATTGTTTGAGGCAGGATTCGAAGTCAGGTCTATCCTAACTTCAAGTCCCATGCTCTGTCAGCTGCCTAACAACATCTCTCATCTCCTTCCTCTTCTCTCCATTTTTGTGCTCCCCATCCTAGTTCAGATCCATATCGCCTCTATCATGGGCTATTACAATCAATTCCTAAATGAGCTTCCCACCTCAAGTTTTGCCCTCTCTGATCCATTCTTCATACAGCTATCAAGCTCATAACCCTAAAAACACGTGTCTTACCATGTTACTCCCCTCCTTATTAAATTCACACTCCTCCCTGTTGCATGGAGGATAACAACACAAATACCTCCATTTAGCATTTAAAACTATCTGCAATCTGTCTTATGTTTCAGCCAAACTGGCCTGACTGCTCTTCCTCACATGTGATATTCCATTTCTCGTTTCTTGGCCTTTGCATAATCTTTTACCCAACCCCATGTAGCTGTTCCCCCATATCCTTACCTAGAATCCCTCGTTTCCTTCAAAGCTCAGTTAAAGTACTGCCAATTACATGAAGTCGTTCCCGATTTCTCCAACAGCCAGTCCCTGACCCCACTGAAATAAGCCTGTGTTTACTCCCTACATTTTTCCTATTTACTTGTATGTATACAGGTTATATCTTCCCATAGAACACAAGCTCCTTGAGACCAGGGTCAACTTCGGTTTTATCTTTGTATCCTCAGAACCTAAGACAAAGATTGACACAATAGAAATTTAATAAATGCTTATTGATGGATTCATTTTTATGTGTATTTGTTATGTTGTTCTTCATTCATGTCTGATTCTTGATAACCTCATTTGGGGTTTTCTTGGCAAAGACACTGAAGTGGTTTGCAATTTCCTTTTCTAGCTCATTTTATAGATGAGGAAACTGAGGCAAACAGGGTTAAGCGACTTGCCCGGGATCACACAGCTTAATAAGGAATCTTCCTGCCTTCAAACCTCGTGCTTTATCCACTGTGCCATCTACCTATGAAGCTCCTATTTTGATGATTAGATGGCGTAGGGAATAGAGCTCTAGACCCGGAGGCAGAAAAACCTGAGGTGCAACCTGGCTATGTGACCGTAGGCAAGTCGCATGACCTCTGTCTGACTCAGTCTCCTCATCTGTAAAATAGAATAACAATAGCATTATCTCCCAGGGTTGTTGTGAGGATAAAAATGAGATAGTATTTGTAAAGTACTTCATGACACTTAAAAGAATGATGTAAATGATTGTGATTATAGAATGTTGGAACCAGAAGGAACCGTAGAGGTCATGTGGTCATCCAGTGTAGTCCACTACCCCGTTTACCAGAATCTTAGCGGTGCAGTGACTGTCTCCAGGTCAAACGGTATGTGGCAGGACAGGGATTCAGATGGGAGGCTCTCTAAATCTAGTGCTCCTTCCACCTCATCAAGCTGGCTTTGGTATTTACTGAACAAACGACGAATGACACTTTCCAAGAACATTCTATTTTCCCTTATCAAGAACGACAGGGTTGAGTCCCTGAAATCCATCCCGTCATTCCTTGCTATTACTTTCTGTATCTTTTATAGTCTTTGGGGCCGGGATGTATTGATCTCTGAACTTTGCATGTTTCACTATATAAATGATCACTGAGGAGAAAAATGAAATTTGTGGTGATCATTTTCTATAAAAACTAAAAGTCTCATGGAAAGTTTCATAACTGGTGGCAGGGGCAATGTTGGTGGTAGTGGTGGTAATGGTGCAGAATGTTAAAACTATGTTAAAAAACCAATATTAAAAACCTGGGAACTTTTTTTGTCTTCAAGATGGTTGAGGAGAAGTTTATATAAATGGACGTTGGGTGAATGAAAAGCAAAGCTTAATAAATATTTTATTCTGTGCCCAAAAGAAAGGTATTTTTAAACCACTGGTGCTTTATATGTGAAAAATTTCTACCCTGCCAAGAGGAAATATTTCAGAGAGAATAATCTAGGGAGCTATCAGAAGAGGCAAAACAGAGTTGTCTAGTTTTGGAGAGAAAAACAGAAACAGCAAAAGCATTTTGTGAGGAGAATTAATTTTAATATTCCAAGCTTTACCTCAGTACATTTTGCCTCAAAAAGCCTCCGCCTTGTTCACATTTAATGTTTTGTAGAGTTAGTCTAGCACAAAGACTTCTTAAGCACGTACTACTTCCAGAAAATAATTATTCAACAAGTATTAGCATTGTCAAGCTTCCTTGCAACCTTCCCACTAGATTGGAAGCTCCTTGAGGGCAGTGACTGTGTTGTTTTTGTCTTTCTATCCACAGAACTTAACATAGTATCATGCATAGCAGCCGCTTAAACATTAGTGGAATTAAATCCAATGTGAAATCAGGAAATATTTGATAATTCGAGAAAATCACTCAACTCCCCAATGGTAGAAAGTTATTTGTTCCTATCTTCTGGGAGTGAGAATGGGGAATGAGCATAATCATCCTGAATACTGAGAGCACGTAGTGGCTACAATGGCCCTTCCTCTTTCTGGAGTTTTGACACTCTGCCATTTTTAGATTTTATAATCCTTCCTCACCTTCCAAACCATGCTTCCTTCCCTCAACAAGGGATCCATGGTGAAATATTTTAAAATTGATTTTGTTCTGGGGCAGTCTTCTTTGAAAATTGTGCAGCGCTGTGGGAGATAACAGAGGAGATGCCTTAGGGTGCTGCAGAATCAGACCTGGAGTTTGCTGATCTTCCGTCAGATGGAGTAATAATCAGAACTTGGCTCTTCAGCTCACTTACCTCCATAACTCCTGCAAAAGCCAAGTGGAACTCTGAGCAAAGATCTCTGTAATAAACAAGGTCTGGCTGCTACTTCAGGTTAGAGATTGGAACGAAATGAGATGCTCGTGGGACATTTAGCAGTTAATAATAATAATATTTAGGCATAACTGGGGAAGGCTGTTCAGTGAGGACACAGCCTTGATTCAGCTCAATGAAGCCTTTTGCCTGTATTGCCCATGATGCCCTGCAGATCAGAAGCCAGAGGGAACAGCTGGCTCATTTATACTATTATCAGGAGGCTAACCCCAAGCCTTCCTCCCCCGAGCCATTTAAATCTCGAGGACGTGTTCAATTCCATTTAAGGAAAAGCTAGCTTACTTAGCTTGCCAAGGGGCAGAGCCTTATGAAAAACTAGCCCAAGATTACATGTAGGGCCCTAGAAATTTTGTTCCTATCATAATCATAGAATCACAGAATTTAGAGAGTTGGAATGGACCTCAGAAGCTATCTGGTCTAATCCATCTGTTTGAAGACCTCTAAGGAGGGGGAACCTAATACCTCTTGAGTTAGCCCAGTCCATTTTTAGACACCTCTAATTATTAGGAATTCTTTTCTGACATCAAGCCTAAATTGGCATCTCTGTAACTTATACCCACTGCCTCTACAAAGTCAGAGTATGTCTAATCCCTTCTGCATGTGAGAGCCCTTCATACCCGGTATCAAAAATGAAAAAAAATAAATTCACAACCAATGAAGAAGAAATAAAAGAAACTATTAGGAACTATTTTGCCCAATTACCCAAAAACCTAATAATCTGAATAAAATGGATGAATATTTATAAGAATATGCAATACCTAGATTAACAGAACAAAAGATATAGGTTTTATATAACTCAATCTTAGAAAAAAGAATTTGAATAAACCATAAGTGAAATCCCGAAGAAAAAAACCCCAGGACCAGATAAATTTACAATGGAATTTTAGCAAACATTTAAAGGACAATTTAAATTCTAATATTACATAAAACCTTTGAAAAATAGGAAAAGGAGTCCTACTAGATTCTTTCTACGATACAAATATGGTCTTGTTACTTAAACTAGAGAAATTTATAACAGAGAAAGAAAACTTTAGACCAATATCCCTAATGAATATTGATGCAAAAATTTAAATAAATATCAGTAAGGAGACTACAGTAGCATATCACAAATTTTATACACTACAGCCAGGCTGGATTCATACCAGGAATACAGGGTTGGCTCTGTATTAGGAAAACTGTTATCATAACTGGCCATATTAACAACAAGAACAACATATGACCACATCAAAAGATACAGAGGGAGCCTTTGATGAGATAGGATACCAATTCCTGTTGAAACACCAGAAAGCACAGGTGTGAACTGATCTTTCCTTAATATCCTAAGTAAGATCTATCTAGAACTAATACCCAGCATTATCTGCAATGGGAACAAACTTTGTTGCTGTTGTTTAATCATTTTTTAGTCATGTCCAATTTTTCATTTGGAGTTTTCCTGGCAAAGATACTAGAGTGGTTTGCCATTTTCTTCTCTAGTTCACTTTACAGATGAGGAAACTGAGGCAAATAGGGTGAAGAGACTGCCCAGGGTCACACAGCTAATAAGTGTCTGAGACCAGATTTGAACTCAGGAAGATGAGTCTTCCTGTCTCCAGGCCTGGCACTCTATCCACTATGGCACCACCTAGCTGTCCTGGGAATAAACTAGAGGCCTTTCAAATAGGATCTGGAGTAATTATGAAAGGCTGTCCATCTATTCCCATTACTATTTAATATAATGCTAGAAATGATAGCTATAGCAATAAGAAAAGAAAAAGAAATTGAGGGAGTAAACATAGGCAGAGGAAACAAAATTATCACTTTCCCCAGATGATGTGATGATTTATTTAATAGAATCTTAGTCAACTAAAAAACTAATTAAAATAATTAACTTCAGCAAAATTGCAGGATATAAAATAAGCCCACACAAATCATTAGCATTTCTGTATATTACCAACAAAATCCAGCAGGAATATATGGAAGAGAAATTCCATTTAAAATTACTACAGAAAGTAGAAAATCTTGGGAGTCTACCTGCCAACATACACATAGGAAGTATACGAACACAATTATGTAACTGTATCAAAACAAGGATGGATCTAAATAATTGGGGAAATATCAATTGCTTATGAGCTAACCCAATAAAAATGACAATATTACCTAAATTAATTTACTTATTCCTTACCAAGCCAAACTATCAAATGATGACTTTGTCGAGAAAATAATAGCCAAATTCATTTGAAGGAACAAAAGGTAAAAAATCTCATGAGAATTAATGGGAAAAAATGGGAAGGGAGTCTTGCATTGCCAGATCTCAAGCTATACTACGAAGCTATAATCATCAAAATAATTTAGTATTGTCTAAGAAATAGAGAGGTTGATTGATGGAACAGATTAAATATATAATATGTTGAAACAAATTAGCACAATAGCCTAGTGCCCGATAAACCCAAAGATAACAGTTATTAGGGCAAGAACTTGCTATTTGACAAAATCTTCTGGGGAAACTGGAAAGCAGTCTGGCAGAAACTAGGTATAGAGCAATTTCGCCATATAGAAAGACAAGTTCCAAATGGATACATGACTTAGGCATAAAGGATGACATCATAAATAAATTAGAGGAGCTAGGAAAAATTACCTGTTAGATCTGTGGATAGTTCATGAGTAAACATGAGACAGAAGCATCATGGTAGATAAAATGGACAATTTTGAATGCATAAAATTAAAATGAGTTAAAATGAGAAGTGGGTAAATTAGGAAAAAAATTTGCAGCATGTTTCTCTGACAAAGAGAACTAAGATATATATATGCATATATATATGTGTATATATATATATGTATAGTATATACAGGGAACTGATTCAAATTTATAAGAATAAGAACCATTCCCCAACTGATAAATTGTCAAAGAATATGAATAGACAGTTTTCAGAAGAAAAAAATTCCAAACTATCAATAGCCATATAAAAATCATCCAGATCACAAACAATTGAAGAAATGCAAATTAGAACTGGGACATTCTATCTCATAACCATCAGACTGGCAAAGTTGACCAAAAGGGAAAATGACAAATGCTGGAACAGCTGTAGGATAACAGGTACATTAATGAACTGTTGGTGGAACTGTGAAATGGTCCAGCTATTCTGGAAAGCAATTTGGAACTATGTCTGAAAAGCTATTAAACTGTATACTCTTTGCCCCAAAAGTGTCTCTTACTAAGTTTATATCCTCAAAGAGTTTGAAGAAAGAGTAAAAAGACCCGTTCGTATAAAAAATATAGCAGCTATATTTTTATGCAAATGGGTCTCGTTACTCATGTTTGTTGATGGAATTAATACATATTGCTTTTTTGGTGGCAAAGAATTATGAATGGGGGTACCCCATCAACTGAGAAATTGCTGAACATGCTGTGGTGTCTGAATGTGATGGAATATTATTATTCTATAAGAAATGATGACGGGGGTGGTTTCAGAGAAAGCTAGGAAGACTTGAATGAACTAATATGTGGTGATGTGAGTAGAACCAGGCAGACAATCTATACAATGACAAACAATATTGTAAAGACAATCAACTTTGAAAGTTTTAGGAACTCTGACTAACACAATAACTAGCCAGGATTCCAGAGGACTCAAGATGAAATATCTACTTCCAGAGAGAGGGGTGACAGACTGAGCATACAGATTGAAACATGTTCCTTTTGGACATGGCCAATGTAGGGATCTGTTTTGTTTGACTAGACATGATTGTACACAGGGGACTGGGCTTTTCTTGCTTTCCCAGTGGGGGAGGTGGGAGGGTAGGAAGGCAGATCTTCGCTTGAAAAAAAAAATAATTAAAAAAATGACAGCCCTTCAAATGCTTGACCACAGCTATCACGTCCCTTCTGAACCCTCTTTTTCTTCTGGCTAGACTTGCTCAGTTGCTTTAAAGTTCATATGACCTATACTTTAGACCCTTCACCATCCGGGGTACCCTGTTATGTACACTCTAGGCACTCAGTGAATGTTTGTTGATGGAGTTAATACAGATTTCTTTTTTTTTTTTCATTTTATTATTATTATTATTTTTTAATGAGGCAATTGGGGGTAAGTGGCTTGCCCAAGGTCACACAGCTAGTACATGTCAAGTGTTTGGTCTGAGGCTGGATTTGAACTCAGGTCCTCTTGACTTCAGGGCCGGTGCTCTATCCACTGCACCACCTCGCTGCCCCTTCTTTTTTTCTTATGATTGTATATCACAGAAATTCAGTCAGCATTAAGGTTTATGGAAGTTGGCCTGGCATTGACAGCCTCTCCACAATCTAACTCTGACTTCCTTCTGGCTTATTTCACATTCCTCCCCTCCTTTTCCAATAACCAATCCCTGATAACTCTAGCTAAAAGTGTTCTCTCCCTCCTAAAATAGGCCTAGAATACTTTCTTTGATCTCTCTTTTGCCCCCTTTATACTATCACTTTTATTATGATTATTATTAGAAGTGGTATTGCTGGGTCAAAGGTATGCACAGTTTTATAGCCCTTTGGACATAGTTCTAAATTGTTCTCCAGAATGGTGGGGTCAGTTTCAAACTCCACCAACAATGCATTAGTATTCTGATTTTCCTACATCTTCTCCAATTTTCCTTTTTTGTCATGTTACCCAATCTGATAGATGTGATGTGGTACCTCAGAGTTGTTTTGATTTGCATTTCTGTAATCAATAGTGATTTAGAGCACTTTTTCATGTGACTATAGATAGCTTTAATTTCTTCCTCTGAAAACCGCCTGTTTATATCCTTTGACCATTTATCAATTGGAGAATGACTTGTATTCTTATAAATTTGACTCAGTTCTCCATATATTTTAGAAATAAGGCCTTATCAGAGACATTGGGTGTAAAAATTATTTCCCAGATTTCTGCTTCCCTTTTAATCTTGGTTGCGTTGGCAGGGATTATATAATTTAAAAAAATCTTTATATCCTCAGCACCTAGTATGCCAGTATAGGCATTTAGGTGGTGCAGTGGATAGAGCACTAACCCTGGAGTCAGGGTGATCTAAGTTCAAATCTGACCCCAGAAACTTATTAGCTGTGTGACCCTGGGCAAGTCACTTTGCCCTGTTTGCCTTAGTTCCTCATCCGTCAAGTGAGCTGGAGAAGGAAATGGCAAACCACTTAGTATATTTACTAAGAAAACTCCAAATGGGATCACGAAGAGGCAGAAGCAATTGAAACAATTCAACAACAAAAAGTATACTACCTAGCACATACATTAATATTTCAATGGATCTATCGTCTCATTGCAGGAGATCACAGGCCATTCACATCTTCCCATCCCAGAAGATGTTTCTCTATTCCCTCCCATAATCTATGTCTTTTGACATTGCATGATTATCAATGGAGTATTCAGCCTGTTCAATAGTTATCCTTCACTCCCACTACATCACTAGCCCATCTGCATTTCTGACCTTGCACATACTAGGCACTCAATCAGCATCTGCTGAATTAAATTGAATTGTGCATCAATGGAAGACTTGCAATTATTAACTCTACATCAGTAAATGCAAACATTTATGGAGAATTTCATATTGCCAGCGCCGTTACTCTGCTTGATTCTCCCGTTTGGGTTCAGGAGGGTGTGGAATAGAGAAAAAATTCCTCCCTCCCTGACCCATTTCAGAAGTAATACAAGGGTAATCTGTGATTCAATGCTTTAGGCTATCCATGAGTTTCAAAGTAGACTTAGCAACTTCATATGTCATACCCTCAAACTGCTGTCAAGCAGGGGAGACTCAACCAGAAACAATTGCCTGGATAAAGCTGCAGGCTTTAAGAAACATGAAGGCAAAGAATATTGTGTCTGCCCAGTGACACTGACTTCTTGCTGATACATTACCCTGGAATTTGATTTTTTTTTCTAGCACTACTGAAGCTTTAGTCACAGAATATTGGTCACGTGGGGTAAATCACACATTATTCACACCTAATTAAAGATGCATCTTTCTAAAATAAGTCACTAGCAGTCGATCCTGGGGAAATGAAGCTAACCACCCCCCACCTGCTTGCTCACTCGACCTTCGCAAAGTTAAAACGTGTAATTAGCTCAGTCATGTAATTAAGTTAACAAGTATTCTAAATGAATTCACATTTCCACCACATGGAAAATTGTTTGCACTTGAAATTCGTAAAGTTCAAATATGGAATCTCAGGAATTGGGTTGCAACAAGCTGAGTATTTTTGGGAGGGTTGTATTTTGTTTCTTTGCAACGCTAAATTTAGTAATGGAATAATAAAGTACGAGTGTCTCCACCAACCACCCCATTCTTCCACAGACTGGCTTCATTTGATCCACAAGTTTGACCACCTCAGCCCCACACTCAGGAAGCTACAGTGCCATTGTAATAGAAAATCTGCCTGTAGCCTACCTTTCCAAACTTATTCAACTCAATTCAATTCCAAAAGCATTTATTAAGTGCTTACTATGTGCCTAGCATCCTGCAAGGGATTATTGGATACACAGACAACAATGAAAACAGCTCCTCTTCTCAAGTAACTTACTGGGGGCTCGAGGTGGGCAGAATACACTTACACAGATAAGTGAATTATACATATTGAGAGCAGCGGCTATTTTCATTATATGTAATTAATCTGGAAACACAGATTTCATATCACGTTACTCTTTTCATGCATTCTATATTCTAGCCAAATTGATCTCCTTCCTATTTTCTATACATGACATCCATTTCCTACCTGTGGGCCCTGTCATGGGCTGTCTCCCCTGTCTAGAAGGCTCCCCCTCCTTACTTTTGCCTCGTGGATCCCCTCACTTCCTTCAAGGCTTGGCCCAGGTGCTAACTCTTATACAAAGCCTTTCCTGATCTTTCCTCCTATCCCAATTGTAGGCTCTATCTTCACCACAAATTACTGTGTATATATTTTTTACTTATATACTTATACTATGTATATACTAGTATATGTATATACTACTTACTTATACTTGTACAAGTCATCTACCTCCAGTAGAATGGAAGCTTCCTGAAGGCAGGGACTGTTTTTGTTTTGTCTCCAGGCTTACTCCATTGGCAGCTAGGGGCACCATAGTGCGCAGAGTGCCTGGCCTGGACTCGGGAAGACCTCAGTTCAAATGTGGCCTCAGACACTTATTAGCTGTGTGTGATCTTGAGCAACTTTTGTCTGCCTCATTTTCCTCAATTATAAAATGAGGATAATAACAGTACCTATCTCACAGTGTTGCTGTGAGGATCAAATGAGATAATATTTATAAAGTGCTTGACACAGTGCCTGGCACTTAGGCACTATAGAGATGATGATGATGATGATGATGATGCAGTATTCCTAAGGCCTCTTACAATGGCTAGTCAGGTGGTTGGAGTTCTCACAGAGAACCTGAGTTACTCCTATTTAGCTATCTCAGCCTGCTGTCAAACAAGTAGAATATGGGAGAAAATGACCTTCTTCAGGGAATTTTCTAAGGGATGTTGTATTACACTTTTGGAGGAGATACAGTATTGGATTTTCATGTTATGTATTTTTTTTTCCAAAATGTGAATGAACTATTTTGAGTTTCTTATAGCTTAAGCCAGGGTTCTAGTCTCAGTTGTATCTAGCGTGAGGTCACTGAGGTTTTGCCCTAGGGTACCAACATAAGGTTAAAGAGATGCTTTCTTTCTTTCTTTTTTTGGCTGGGCAATGGGGTTAAGTGACTTGCCCAGGTCACACAGCTAGTAAGTGTTATGTGTCTAAGGCTGGATTTGAACTCAGGTCCTCCTCACAGCAGGGCCAGTGCTCTATCCACTATGCCACCTAGCTGGCCCAGATGCTTTCTTTCTATGGAAGTCCTCCATATTTCTCAGTCCTTTGCAGGCCCCCTGTCACTTGTCAGTATTTCCCTCCACCTTGAAAGGATGGAGGCTGCCCCTTTCCCCAAGAGTACTGTGACCCTCATTACCCTTTCCTGCAGATTTCTTTCTCCACCTGCTGCTCTAGCATCTAAGCGGAACTGTCTTTGTCACACTTCTGAGCTTAAGGACCCAATGGGACATGAGACCCAGGATCAGCATCAATAGTGGCACGTGTAGGCCTCCCTGACTGTGGCCTTATGATCTCTGTCTCTATTGCTTCCCAACTCCTACAAACCCAAAGTTTCCCCAGGTACAATAATTCCTAGCTATAGCTATGCTTCTTGGATGTTGACTGCGTCATTTGTAAAGTGAGGGGATTGGACTAGATGACCTCTACCTCCCTTTGAGATGTTCTACCATTCAGAGATCCTTCTGTCTTCAGTTCAAGTACTTCAGATGCTTGGTATATTGGGAGTAGAGCCATAAATATGTAGAAGACAAATTTACATCAGAGCAGAAGAAGCTGTGATTGGCACCCTAAGTTTTGTTCTTGGGCTCCTGCCAAAAAGTTTCAGAAGTTCCTCCTACCCTACCCCACTATGGCCATGATCTTGACCCTTGTTAATTAGAGAGGAAACAACCCTTTTTAAGGACTGCCCTTGTAATACAAAGGTTGTTGGGGCAATGTTTGGACCAGTGTCCTGATGAGGTAAGTAGGAATTCTCAAGAAGAAAAACTTCTAGGAGCTTTGGAGGTTATGACAGAGGCTGAAGGCAGAAATGGAAGCTGTGGTTACAAGAACCACTTTTAGACTGGACCAAGGGAAAAATTGCTTAAATGGCATTAATTTTTTTTTTTACTAAGAATAAAGCTCCTTTTAGTTCAGGCCCCATGATTGGCACATTGTGGCTATTCCGGTGTCATGTACCAAAAGAATGAATCACGGCATCCAGGAAGTGATTTCCATAGGACAAGTTCAATCTCTGTGTCTCTTGCCCGGGGCTGGGGAGAACAAAGTATTAGGATGGATGTAGGACTCCCTTCCAGGGACCTCTCACTTGGTAGAGCTCCCCAGTATGTGCTTAGCAGGACTTTCCCCCAACCTGGAAATGACCCGGATGGACCAATGATTGTTGATGGATCAGTGATCATTTGGACGGGGGGGGGTGTCTTTGTCCCTTTGTGTTACAGCTCTAGAGGAGGCTGGGCTCTGTGAATTCTGTTTGTTCCTGAAGTTTGAGATACTGGGTTCATTTCCATTTAATCTTTCCTGACGTTTTGCAAAATTTCTCATTTTTCTAGCATCCAAGAGATTCTCAGTGATCTACAGGGGGGAAAATTTAGCTTCCCAAAAATCTCATGCCAAGAGCAGGGAACTATGGTCAGGAAGCATGCCATAAATTAGGAAGTCAGGTCGAGCTACTTATTGCAGCAAGCTGGGAGAAGCTTGCTGCTTCTTGGTGTTCTTGTGTCAAGAAAGGAACGAGGCCAAGAATCCAACGTGTCTGATTTGGTTGCCCATCCCTTCTGAGGGTATATCCCTGGAGGGGATCTTTACCTGTTTCCACACTTCCTTTGCTCTCTCCACTACTCAAAGCAGGACAGAGATAGTTTCTGCTCCTTTCTTCTTTTCATTTTCACTCTCTTTCGCTGAACAGCAGAAATTACTCCAGAGGTTAGCACCCCGTCTTTTGAAATGCCATGTCTAACTTAGGAAGATTGAAGCAGCCTCAGAATGCTTACCTAGACAATCACTTTGCACAGAAAGGATATCTTTCTAAGCTCTTTGTTGTTTCTTCCCAGCGGATCTGTTCTGCCTTTGCACCTAGTGACCAGTTCTTGTGTAAGTTAAGAAAGTAATAACAATTTGGGGTTCGAGGGTGTAATCCTAACAACCCTATGAGACAGGCAGTTCACGTTATATTATTCTCCTTTCACAGTCGACAGGCAGTGTGGTGTAGTGGATAAAGAGCCAGCCTCAGAGTCAGGAAGACCTGTGTTCAAGTCTTCCTTCTAATGTATGTGGGCTATATGACCTTGGGCAAGTCATCTAACTTTGTCATGTCTCCAGGAAACTCTCTGTGACTATAAACTGAGAAGCAATCACAGGTCTGGTTTAAAAAAAACAGCAGAGGAAACCAAGGCCCAGAGAGAGAACATGTCTTGTTCAAAATTACACAGCTAATAAATGATTCAATTAGGATTTAGAGCTGGGATTTTAGATTCCTAGCCTGGCATTCTTTCCATGACAGCGTGGCCCTTACAGATTGGCTAGCCATGTTCCCACTGCATGCCAGGATCTTCCCCACTTCACCATAGGTTACCTTCAGGGGTATTTGGGAAGAGTTTTGCTTGTAAGAAGACTTTTTTTCAGGACTTAATGGAAATAGCAATTTTTGTGAATCTTAGAATCATGGTGGTCACTTAGTATAACCTTTAAATGACTGAGAATCTGCTATACGACATACCTGACAAATGGTCATTTAGCCTCTATTTGAAGACTTTCAGTGTTGGAGAACTCACCACCTTTTGAGGCAGGTCACTCTAGTTCTGAACATACTAGCTGTGTGACCAGAGGCAAGTCCCTTTATTTCTCTGAGACTCAAAAATGAAGATATATGAGAGCTGCAATATCTAGACAGGCAGTATGGTATGATAGAGAACTAGCTTGGAAATTGGAAAGACCAGGGTTCAAGCCCCCCAGAGAATACCTATTGGCTCTGTAATGCTTTTTCTTGTTCGGTTGTATCCAACTCTTTGTGACCTCATTTGGGCTTTTCTTGGCAAAGATGCTGGAGTGGTTTGTCATTTTTTTGTCAGAACTGGTGATTTCATTGGTATCAGAAACTCACATTAAAGAAACTCCCCTCAACCATCTACCCAACTTATTTTACAGATGAGGAAACTGAGGCAATGACTTGCCCAGGCAAGTGTCTGGGGCTGGATTTGAACTCAGGAAGATGAGTCTTCCTGACTTCAGGCCTGGTACTCTATCCATTGTGCCACCAAGCTGACAGTTTAACTGGGGATCTGGCCACTGCATATGCTGCAACTTCTTGGAGCTACAAGTGAGAGTTCAATACCCTGCTAAAACTGTCTTGGGCAGACAGGCTAACCCAGGTTGAGGGTAACCAACAGGCTTCAAACCCGTTGGTGAGTTTGGGGGAGTGTCTACACCAAGCATGTGAAGACTTCCCCTGACAGAACTGGCATATGAGAACAATTTGTTTCAAAGGCCATGAAGGTGGCTGGAGCAGGAGCTGCGGAGTGCTTAGAGCTTGGTCAGGTATGGGAGGTGCCAAGGTCATCCACTGTATCCCAGGCCATTGCTGGTCATCCTGACTTTTGTCTTGCCACTGAACTTCTGGAAGAGAGAGTGAGGCTGACGACTTTGTGCAGCTCTGCCTCACTTCAATCCGATTCACACACAAGTCAAGACATCACCCCATGATGTCATTGGTCCTCCGTGAAAATGAAGGATGAACCACAGAAACAGCCGGCTCTGTAACCCTGTGGCAAGCCACTCATCCTCTCGCTGTCCCGGGCAGCCAACCCACTACAAATTGCCAAGTAAGTGGTTGAGGGGAGTTTCCTTAATGTGCATTTCTGACACCAATGAACTCACCACTACTGACAAAAAAATCTATCTTATGGGATCATTGTGACAAAAATGTTTTAAAAACTTTAATACTTAACTAAACCAAATGTAAGCTATTATTATTACACTGAGCCCTGAATCTGTCAATCACTTGGTCACCAAGTATTTATTAAGTGCTTACTATGTGTCAGGTACTACGAGAGGCATTGGGGATACAAAGTGAGACAATCTTGGCTCTCAGGGAGCTTACATTCTAATGAAAGAACACAGAACACAGAGGGGAGTAGGAGCCAGGCAGTTTTGGTCTGGGCGTCCAGAGGGATTGTGAGTGGGAATAGAGGAAGTAGATTGTTATATCTTTTTTTTTTTTAAATAGCAATGGCGGTATTTATTTGATTATTTTTTTTCTAGAGCAAGAGCGAAGGATGTTTCCCTCTTGGGTCCTGCTTCTGCTTTCTGGGGTTAAGCAGAGTAAGCCCATTCCCTCTTCTGTCAAACCACCTTCCAAATATTTGCAGGCAGAAATTGTGGTCCCCCCTCTCAATCTTACCTTCATTAGGTTAAATACTCCCAGTCCCTTTAATTCCATTATGACACAGTTTGAAGTCTCTCTCTTCCTTCCTAACCTGTTCAGTCTCTTGCTTTTTCTGAAACATGGCACCTAGAACTAAAAATAAAACTTCAGCTAATTTCCTCTCTGGTCTAACTGGGTAAAGGTCAAGTACTTCTCTCACTTTGGACATCATGATATTACGATGTTTTTTTCAAAAAGAAAAATTTGATAAAAGTTCCCGGATTTGAATGATTAATGTAGTCTAAGATTATAGTCATCACCAAGATTGCTTATGCACTTACCATGTGTCAGGCACTGAGGATGCAGAGGAAAGGCAAACACAATCTCTGATCTCAAGGAGCTCATACTCCAAAGGAAAAGCAACAAGCAAACAATTATGTATGTACCAGATATATACAGGTAAATTGGAGGTAACCTCTGAGGGAAGGGACTAGAATTAAGGGGGAATCAAGAACACGAGATAGAGTTTTAGCTGAGATTTTAAGGAAGTGAGGAAGTCAGGAAACAGAGAAGGAGGGAGAGCACTGGAGACATGGGGGACAGCCAGTGAAAATGCAGCAAGGAGACCCCTTTCACTGGATCATAGACTACATGGAGGGGAATTAAGTGTAAGGAGACTGGAAAGGTAGGAAGGGGTCAGGTTGTGAAAGGCTTTAAAAGCTAAACAAAGGATTTTATAATCGATCTTAGAGGTAATATTGAGTCACTGTAGTTTAGCAAGTGTGTGTGTGTGTGTGTGTGTGTGTGTGTGTGTGTTCCTAGGGTCAGACCCACTCTTTAGGAAGATTACTTTGACATTGGAGAGGAGGATGGATTGGAGTGGGAAATACTTGAGGCAGGGGGAACCGACCAGCAGGTTACTGAAATAGTCCAGGAGGGGATGATGGGAATCTCTACTAGAGTAGTGGCAGTGTTAGAGAGAATGTTTTGTAGGTAGAGTCAAAGGGGAAATTGACAGAATGAGGCAACAGTTTGACTATGTAAGAGAAAATGAGGAGTCACAGTAACTAGTTTGGGAGCTTGAATGACTGGGAAGATGGTGGTGCCCTCAAAAGTAGCAGTGGAGTTTGGAAGGCTGGGAAGATTTGAAAGAAAGATAATGATTTCAGTTTTGGACAAGTTGATATCTATGGGACATTGAGATGGTCCAATAGGAAGTTGGAGATGTGAGATGGAGGTCAGTAAATAGGGGATAAATAGATCTGAGAATTAGATGTAGAGGTAATAATGGATCCCATGGGAGCTGACAAGATGACCAAATGAAACAGTATCAAGGGAGAAGAGAAGAGGGTCCAGGACAGAGTCTTCAAGAGAGCTCATGGTTAGCTGCACTGCTCTGGATTAAAATCCAGAAAAGGAGTCTGTCTAAATAGAAACAATATGATTTATAGAAGAACTAGGAAAGAACAATGTCAGAAAACCTACAGAGAAGAGAGTATTAAAAAGAGAGTGGTTGACAGTGAGGTCAAGAAAGATGAGGACTGGCAATTTAGAGCTCTAGCAACTTTGGAGAGAGCCATTTTAGTTGAATGATGAGGTCAGAAGCCAGGCTTCAGAGAGTTGAGAAGAGAGGGAGAGAAGTGGATATATGGTTCTTCTAAGGAGTTTAGTGGCAAAGGGGAGAGAGATATGAGATGATAGCTAGCAGCTATGGATAATTCAAGTAAGAGTTCTTTTGAAGGTGGGGGCATACATGGATGAGTTTGCAAGTCAAAGGGAAACAGCCAGTAGGGGATAGAATGAAGATGAGAGAGAGAGAGAGAGAGAGAGAGAGAGAGAGAGAGAGAGAGAGAGAGAGAGAGAGAGAGAGAGAGAAAGAGAGAGAAAGAGAGAGAGAAAGAGAGAGAGAGAGAGAGAGAGAGAGAGAGAGAGAGAGAGAGAGAGAGAGAGAGAGAGAGAGAGAGGATGGTAGCAGGGACAATCTGTTGGAGAAGATGGGATGGAATGGGATGACTTTTGCATGTAGCTTTTGCAAGGAGAAGGGCCACCTCTTCATGTAAGACAGGTGTGAAGAAGATAGTGATGGAAGGCATTTGAATGATATAAGATGAATAGGATAAATAAGTACAAATATTTATAAATATAAATAGGATAAATAAAAATAAAATAAAGGAATAGCTTTAAAAAAATTTCTGTGCCTTAACAGGTTTTAAAAACTCATTTATAGCTTTTGTTATCCTGAACTTCATAGACACCAACAGACATAAGCCCTTCCATATCCAAAGAACAGAAAAAGAGGATTGCACATGAAACCATGAATCTCCATTTCATACAGCTTGCTTTTAAAAAGTGTATAATAAACTCAACATGTAGTCGCTTACATTTCCTTCTAGACTTCTTTCTGTTCTCTTCCATACATTTAAAAATTACATCAATGGCTTTTTTTTCTTTCTTTTTCTGCTTTTTTTTGGGTATCCTAGCAGTATGCTGGTAAATATTTAACAACCAGTTCTTTGGGGGGAAAATGTATGCATGACATAGTTTTAAGTTTAATTTACATGAATAGTTTATCCTTTCTTCCTCCATTTTTTTTTTGGTTTTGTTTTGTGGTGAGGCAATCAGGATTAAGTGACTTTGCCACACAGCTAGTAAGTGTCAAGTGTCTGAAGTGGGATTTGACCTCAGGTCCTCCTGACTCCGAGGCTGGAGCTCTATCCACCGCACCACCTAATCACCCCTCTTTACCCCTTCTTAAGCCTAGACAATTGACAAAAACAATAAATCAAGCCCTATTTTCTAAAGTGGAAATACACTGAAGATTTAATAATTGCCTTTTGTGAGTGGTTTGAGCTGGTTCCAGCACATTTCTGTTTTCCCTTCCCTTTTCTCCTAAATCCGTTTCCCAATTAAAAAAAAATACATAATAAACATAATTAAACAAAACAAATCCATTTATTGATACATCCAAAAATATAAATCCTATTTTGCCTTATGGATTCATCCCTTTTCTCTATCAGGGAGTGGGTAGCACACTTCAGCCCCTGTCCTCCATCAGAGTGGCTGGTGTAATGTTTTAATGTTGACTTCTACTGAGAATTCAGTCCACTAAAACCCTTGGGGCTTTTTCACAAGACCTCATGTAATGCCATGTCTTAATCTGCGAAGCTGATTTTTTTAACCTAAATTCCCACTTGGAAGAGTAAGCTAAGGGATTCTTTCTCCACTGTCTCTGGGAAATGAAAGGCTTGTATGAGGAAGAGTTGCCACCAATCGACCTTCCACTTAGGCAGTATGGGAATGGTGAGGAGCTGTCAGATGCTTGGCTTGACCTTTATTTTGGATGTATTATCTTTTGTGAGAATTCACCAGGAGTCCTGGGAAATGACCTATTAGCAGTCATACTTATTCTCTATCTGGGAAAACAGAGCAAAAATTAGCAGCTCTTTAAGGAAGCAACTGATGGTTTAGAAACAAACAAACAAACGGGGGAGAAAAACAACCAGCCAGTCCAGGGACATTTTCCTAATTAGCAGCCCCACGCCCGTTGCTCACTGCAATTACCCTTCCCACCCCACATTTGCTTGGCCTCATTCACCAGGTAATGGGGGGAGAGCTCTACTTCTCCAGGAGCGAGAGACTTTTATATTGCTTTGTCTTCTCTGCTTTTCCTGCATTGCTGCCTTCCTGGTGAGAGACATAAACATCTAGTCATTTGACGGTTTTCATTCATCTGCTGAGTTCTGGGCCTTTGAAGGGACAGATACCAAGTGACTGACAGGCAATCAGCGTGTGCACATTTGGATGTTAAACACTGCCATTCTGGGAGAGGCCAGGAAGCCAGCACGTGTTGGCGAAGTGATTGGAATTAATGTTGTGGAACTGACCGCCTGCACCTTTATGGTACTAATGTGCATTTAGAGATGCCGGTTTTAATTATAACACTACAGCTTATTTGCCTCATGAAATACATCGGGGATGAAATATTTAAAGGCCAAATATTCTTTTATTAGAAAAGGTATTTTTTCCCCCTTCTTTTAACCAACTCTTACTCGTCCCTATCAATAAAATGCATTTGATTGCATCAAAGATCCTGGGACAAAATAATGCTGTACCACCTTTTGGGGGACAAGGAAAGCAGAGGCATCTCTACCTCAGCAGATGCGGATGGGGGAAGAGTCTATTTATAGAACCAGAGAGACCATCTCACTTGCAGACTTAGACAAAACAGTTGTGTTTCAGAATACAACAGATCAAAGTTATTTTTCCTCCCACTGCAAACAACGCTGCCCCTGCCACCATCAACAAAACACCCAAAACTCTCATAAAGAGGTTCTGAGACAAGATTAGATTTAAAACTAAGAGTAATATTTGTTTTGGAGACTAGAGAAAAGTATTTTAGTAAAGTTAGCTGTAGAGCAAATACTATTTTCTCATGGTCAGAATCAGAATCACAGGATCAAAGAAATGACCTCAAAGGTCATGCAGCCTAACCAGAAGCCCCTCTTATAGACCCCACAAATGGTCAGCCAGTCTTTGCTTCAAGACCACCTGGAGAGGGAGAGGGAATCCATCACCTCCCAGGGCAGTTAGATTAGCTGCAGTCAATATGGTATTCACAGGATTTAATGGTGAAAGGAACCTTAGGCTATGGATCATTGAATACAACTTCTTCTGATGTCTGAGGCCCAGAGACTTAAAATAACCTGTCCAGAGTCTCATAATGATGCTTTAAGATTTATAAAATGCAAAAAAAAAAAGATTTACAAAATACTTCATGTGAATTATTTTATTTTGTCCTCACAACCATGTGAGATAGGTAGAAGAATTACTAGGTCCGTTTTACAGATGAGAAAACTGAAGCTGTGGCAAGGCTAATTGACTTGCCCACCATCACATAGGTAGTAAGTATCCCATTAGGTGAGCATGACATAGGCAATAAATAGTAAAGATGAAACTTGAACTAAGGTCTCAGGATACCAAATCCAGTGTTCTTACCCCCTGCCGATCTACGTCAGAAGGTTCACTCTACAGTTAGATGTTGCAGTGAATAAAAGTATGGTCCTTTGAGTCAGGAAGACCTGAGTTTGAATCCTACCATGGACACTTAACTAGCTGTAGAATCCCGAGTGAACTATTCTCACAGCCTCAGTTTCCTCATCTGTAAAATGGGGACAATAATTATACCTACCTCCCAGGGTTGTTGTGAGGATCAAATGAGATTTCATATGGAAAGTGCTTTGCCAACCTTTTCTTGGCAAAGATGCAAGTGGTTTGTCATTTTCTTCTTCAGCTCATTTTACAGATGAGGAAACTGATGCAAACAAGGTTAAGTGACTTGCCCAGGATCACATAGCTAGTAATTGTCTGAGGCCAGATTTGAACTCAGGAAGATGAATCTTCTTGACTCCAGGCCTGATACTCTATCTATTGCACCACCTAGTTGCCCATAAGGCACTACATAAATGCTAGATATTATTATTGTTACTACATAAGCCAGTATATTTTTCACAGTTCCCTAGTCAGTTCTCTTAAAAATGTGCTACACTGGTCCTGAGCGGAGCCTTGGCAAAGAATACTCTAGCTTTGTTATTGGTCCTAGAAAACCAATCTCAAGAGCAGGCATTATTAAACCTACCTTTTTGTACTGTCACCTTTGTAGATGAAGGAAAATTCTCTCTAGTCATGATTTCCATTTTTCTGTTGCCACAGTGGAAAAAATACCCCAAATGGAAAGAGGCGAATACACAAGGACTAAGACGATGGTCGGGCCTGCGGTGTGTGATATCATCATTGGAAAGGCAGTGAAGTGGGATGGAAAAAAAAACCGCTTGGCTTGGGGTTTGGTGACTTAGATATGAATCTCATCTCAAATACTCATTCACTGTGTAACTGTGGGCAAATCACTCACCCTCTCTGATTCTCATATGTGTATGAGATTTCTCGTATGAGAAATAACTGTCTGACATCTTGTGTGTGTGTGTGTGTGTGTGTGTGTGTAAAAGATGTGGCAAATAGAACACTAGCTTTGGAGTCTGAAAGAGCAGTCTTTCCTGTCTCTGACACATTACCTCTGTGATTATGGATAAATCACTCATATTTTGGAACCTTCTCAAGACTATACATTATAAATGAGTGGCTGATCTCCAGCAAATGAAGGAAACATCCTCAATGGAAGTTTCTTGCATCAGTTAAATCAGAAGTCCAAACCACTGTCCTCATCTAGTGTGCTTCCCTCCCCCCACCCCATTATCTGACCAGGTTGGGAAAAAAGCACTTGAAAATCTTAAAGCATTATATAAATAATAATAGTAGATAGCATTTATATAGCAGTGTGAGGTTTGTAAAGTGCTTTATAAATATCTTGATTCCTCCTCAAAACAATCCTAGGAGGCAGGTGCTATTATTGTTTTCATCTTATAGATGGGGAAACTGAGGCAACAAAGGTTAAGTAATTTGTCCAGAGTCACATAGCTAATAAGTGTCCGAGGTTAGATTTGAACTCAGGTCTTTCTCACTCTAGGCTCAGAGTTCTATCCACTCTGTTATCTAGCTGCCTTCATAACTCATAATAAAGATAAGTTAAACATATAAATGTGTTATTAGTCTAACAGAACTTTGTCTAGTGGAAATTAAAGCACCCATATTATAGTTTATGTTTCCTTTGGAGTAAGTGATGTCATAAGGCTAACCCTGGAATTTTCCTTCAGCCATTCTCCAACCCTTCCCTGGGCCACAGGAATTTTCATATGTCTGCCAGCCTTTTGACTCCACACTTGTAATTTCTGGAACTTTTTCTGCTCTGTTGCTAGCTGGATGTGTACAGAGTGCTAATGGAACTGGCCTGCCATACCATACCCCACTAGTAGGTCCTGACCTCTAATAAATGTGTATCTAGCACAACAGATCAGTGGCTCTTAGTCAATTTTGGATCTTTGGATCTTGCCAGGTAGAGTGCCAATCTGTTGGCTGCTGTCCCTCTCTTTACTGGGTTCCCCTTCCCACTTGGGAGATTCCCAGCAAGGAAGAAAGATAGACATCAGGGTGAAGATGGGGTGTCCCATAGATCTCAACCCCACACTCACATGTTGTCCATCTTTCATTTTGAAGAAGTCTAATGACATCATGGGTGATGTCTTGGCTTGTGTGTGAATTGGATTTAAGTGAGGTAGTTACATAAAGTTGTCAGGCTCACTCTCTCTTCCAGAGTCATCAAAGTCCAGTGGGAGGACAAAAGTCAAAGATGACTGGTGATGGCTCAGGATATGGTGGATGACCTTGGCATCTTCAATGTCTGACTAAGCTCTTCTTCAGCCACCTCATGGCGTTGGAACAAATTGTTCTCATCTGCCGTTTTTCTGGGGGAAGTCTTCACACTCATATACATGTCAATGTTAATAGCCCTTTCTTCCCTACCAACTTTTGTCATTACCAAGATCTGAGGGAAATGAAAAACTGCTCTTTTCTTCAATTAAACGTTGGAGAGCCCTGGTGATTAATGTGTGTGTGTTTGTATTATGTTCATTGTCCTGCATACACAAGGACAGAGAGTATTGGTCCATGACCAACAAGCCATATGCTTTATCTTTCCATTAGTGGTATTGAATTTCTACCAAACAATCCACATCCTCTTTCTGAGCTCTTCTTGTGACCTGTTGGCTGAGAGTAAGGATATGGTCCTGGCCATGAAACAGAACAAAATTAACTGGCCTACATGGGCATCAAACTCATGATCTCTTTAGCACTCAATTCTAACCTATTCATTGACCTAATTAGCCATTGACATCAGGTGAGATGGAAGGCAGCAGCGGCATGGTATAGTAGAGAGATCGTTGGATTTGGAATCTGGTAACCTGGATTCAGTTCCTGGCTCTAATACTTAAGCTGTGTGACCCTGGACTTTCCATATTTGCAAAATGAGCATCATAAAACACTACCTTCCTGACAGAGTGTTCTGTAAATCTTCTTTTAAATAACATTTCATTTTCCCCCAATTACATGGAAAGACAATTTTTAACACTTTTTAAAAAAATTTTTTGAGTTTCAAATTTTTTCCTTCCCTCACCTCTCCTATCCCTGAGACAGTAAGCGGTTTGATATAGGTTATACATATGCAATCATGCAAAACGTATTTCCACATTAGTCATGTTGTGAAAGACACAGACTAAAAAAAACCATGAAGAAATAAAGTTACAAAAAGGATGCTTCAATCTGCATTCAGGCTCCATTGGGTCTTTCTCTGGACATGGATAGCATTTTCCATCATGAGTCCTTTGGAACTGTCTTGAGTCATTGTATTGTTGGGAATAGCTAAGTTATTCATAGTTGATCATTGTACAATATTGCTGTTACTGTGTGTAATTAACTCCTGGTTCTGCCCACTTCACTTTGCATTAGTTTGTGTAAATCTTTCAAGGTTTTTCTGAAATCAGCCTGCTTGTCATTTCTTATAGCACATTAGTATTCCATTATAATCACATACCACAACTTGTTTAGCTATTCCCCAATTGATGAACATCCCCTCAATTTCCAATTCTTTGCCACCACAAAAAGTGTTGTTATAAATACTTTTGTACAAATAGATCCTTTTACCTTTTTAAAAAGCTCTTTGGGATACACACCTACTAGTGGTATTGCTAGATCAAAGGGTATGCACAGTTTTATAGTCCTTTGGGCATCATTCCTAATTGGTTGGATCAGTTCACAACTCCACCAACAGTGCATTAGTGTCCCAGTTTTCCCACATTCCCTCCAACATCTATCATTTTCCTTTTCTGTTGTATTAGCCAATGTAATAAGTATGAGGTGGTACCTCAGAGTTGTTTTAATTTTCATTTCTCTAATTAATAGTGATTTAGAGCATTTTTTATATAACTATACATAGCTTTGATTTCTATATCTGAAAACTGCCTATTTATAACCCTGGATCATTTATTAACTGGGGAATGACTTGTATTCTTATAAATTTGAATCAATTCTCTATATATTTAAGAAATGAGGTTTTTATCAGAGACATTTGATATAAATTTCCCCCCATCCCAGCTTTCTGCTTTCCTTCTAATCTTGTCAGCATTGGATTTGTTTGTGTAAAACTTTTAAAATTTAATATAATCAAAATTATCCATCTTACATCTTGTAATGCTTTCTATATCTTGTTTGGTCATAAATTCTTCCTTTCTCCATAGATCTGACAGGTAAACTGTTCCCTGATCTCCTAGTTTGCTTATGGTATTATCCTATGTCTAAATCATGTACCCATTTTGACCTTATCTTGGTATATGGTATGAGATATTGGTCTATACCTAGTTTCTGCCATACTGTATTACAGTTTTCCCAATAGTTTTTTTGTCAAATTGTGAATTGTTGTCCCAAAAGCTGGGATCTTTGGGTTTATCAAACAGTAGGTTGCTATGGTTGTTTAACACTGTGTCTTGTGTACCTAGACTATTTCACTGATCCACCAATTCTATTTCTTAGCCAATATCAGATAGGTTTGATGACTACTGCTTTATTATATAGTTTGAGATCTGCTATAGCTAGGCCACCTTCCATCACAATTTTTTTTATCAATTCCTTTGATATTCTTAACCTTTTGATGAATTTTGTGATTATTTTTTCTAGTTCTTTAACAATTTTTTTGGTAGTTTGATTGGTATGGTGGTTTTGTAAGCCTTACTGAGTTATGTAGATGCATTGTTAGAAATCATCTAATCCTTTTTTTTTTTTTTTAAGGCAATTGGGGTTAAGTGACTTGCCCAGGGTCACACAGCTAGTAAGTGTGAAGTTTTTGGTCTGAGGCCGGATTTGAACTCAGGTCCTCCTGACTTCAGGGCTGGTGCTGTATCCACTGCACCACCTAGCTGCCCCAGAAATCATCTAATCCTAACTACCAATGAGGAAACTGAGTCCCAGAGACATGAAATTTTATGCCCAAGTAGTAGTGTTGAATTTGAAGATGTCCTTTACCTTCAAACACTCTTTCCACCATACTCATAATAGAGTCCAACTTGAAAATTTCTTATCTTCAGGATTTCAGGCACTATAACACAAATGGAACCCATATTTTAGCAATATGAAATTTCGCATTTGGGTTTTATTCCTGACAATGATGAAGGCTACCATATTGTCTTTGATATTGATTACACTACAATCTACTAAAGAGGGAAGTTGCCAAGAAGGTGAGATCATTTAGGCTGACAGCATAGTTATTGCCCTGTGAGAAGATACCTTTCAACAAAGACAGAGATCCTTAAGGGAACTGGCAAATCTACTGCCTCAAATAATAACAACAACAATAACAACTGAATCTCCCGCTAAACATTTAAATCACATGTGCACACACACGCACCCCCCCCGCCATATGAAAATAAAAAACAAAACAAAACAAAACAACAAACTTCTTGACCTCAGGGTAGAGATGGATGAACCATTTTTTTTTTATTGCTTTTAGTGGGTCTGGATTTCAGGCAGTATGTCCTGGCAATAAAATTCCATTTCCTTTCAAGCTGGTTTTTTGCCCTTGAGCAGGAGGAAATAGCACTGAAAACTCTTCACTGAAAAATGAGTAGATTCAGAAAAGGGAAGTGAAAGGAACATGTCCCATTCCCCAGAGCTGATGCTCCTACTCTCAACCTCCTCATTTTGTCCTGCGTAACAGCTTCTTCATCTCCTTTTTTAGATATTACTTTAGTCATCAAAATACAGAGAACAAAGGCCTAAATTACCAGTTTTAGCAATTTCAACCTACACATCTCCGTTTAAACCTTGAGAAGACCTATGCACCGATTGGTGAGATGTTACCGAAAGAACTGGGCTGAACAAGCACACTACCATTTGGGAGAGAATCGATCGTGATAAAAAAGGCTTTGGTGGCTACCTGTGGCTGTATCTGGCTGGTCAAAGGAGGACTGACTGCAGTGTAACCCAAATGATCTAAAATGGAATGAGGGGTAATAGGATACAAAGCAGAAAAATATTGAAAGTCCAGTGGGATATCCAAAAATCAACACCCTTTGAGAAATCACTGAATTTTGAATTAGGTTTTAGATATGAACCACAGGTGATAATCACATTCGGTTTTTGAGCCTATGGTATCACTCAGACCTTTTTAGAGGGTCCGTGAGGTTAAAACAATTTTTATAATAATATTAAAACATTATTTGCCTATTAAAATGCTCCTCCCTTTTCTAACTACATAGGCTAGATTTTCTTCATACGCTTCAAACAAAACAACATCACAAAAGATTGAATGTAGAAGCAGATATGAAAATCTAGTTGTAAAAAACCCCACCACTTTCCTCACTAATTTTTGTTTTGTTTTGGGAAATAGAGTTATTTTTCATAAAAATATGTCATTTATGTTAACATGTAATTGGTTAATTATTGCTTTTTTAAATTAATATTTAATTTATTTTTAGTTTTAAAATTCAAATCAATTTTAATTTCTAATATAATAAATATTGATAGATATAACTCACTGAAACAAAATTGAACTTTAGGGTCCTTAATAGCTTTTAAGAGTATAAAGGGGTCTGAAGCCAAAAAGCTTGAGGACCACTGACCTAAAAAATCTGTTTTCTGAAAGACTCTGTGCTTCTCTCCTAGAGACACAAAGATAATTAAAACATAGTCCCTGCTCTCATAGAACTTCGAGTCCAGTAAAAGGTGTGACATAGGTAAATAGACTAAAATGATATGTCAATATTTCAAGAATCCTTGATTTTATTGGCATGGAAAATCCCTCCACCAATACAGATCACAACCTTTCCTTGTTTTAAGACATGATCTTACAAGCCTCTGTGACCAAAAAAATCCAGCAGAAGGAAGTCAACTTTCTGACGATGAATCTCTTGGTGTTTAATTAGACTGGTCCTTGGGAAAAAGACATACTTAGTTACCAGGACTATATCTGTGGCCTCTGCTGGCCAAGTCTTTAAGAACCCAGGGTCACTTCCTTGCCATGATTGCACATCAGAGAAGAACCTTAGTAGAGTAAATGACACTTGAAAGATCATTGTGGTTTTTTCATATATATATATATATATATATGTGTGTGTGTGTATACATATACACACATGATGTATATATGTATGTATGTATGTGTGTTTATGTGTATATGTATATGCTTATATATATGTGTATATGTATGGGTGTATACACACACACACACACACACACACACACACACATACCTCAACTCCTCACTGACTTAGAAGATGTTCTTTAAGAACTGTGATGATAGAAAAATTTGTTGCTCTGTGGCCCACTTCCAACCAGTCTCTGTACTGGTCCTTACAGGAGGCATACATATACACATAATTATATTTAACCACTAGGTGGCACTGCTACCCCTAACCTAAGCATGTAACTACAAGAACCAGGCACTGGGCAGTCCATCACTGACAATGGCGGTTGTGTGTGCCACCCAACACCAGATGGAGCTCTGGGGAAGTGCCACACTGTCATTTTCAAAATGTGAGCAACCCTCTATCATCCAGTCTGCATGGCAGCTATTCATCTTGTTAGTCTAAGGAAATGGTTACCTAAGGAGTTCAAGAGCACATTAATGAGCCCCAAGTTTCGGTTTGGTATGCCATAAACGATGTGAAAGTAATACTTGCAATTGCATGCACATATGCCAGCCTCAACTCTTCTGAGTTGTCTTGAGATTCCTTATGGCAAAGAATAATACTGTTCTTTAAGAAAAAAAAAGGCTTAAGGATCACCAGCCTTATGGATGTGGTCAGTGTGGATGGATCTATTCTGAATAGTTCTTGGTCCTCTATATCCCATCAAGAAAATTCCTTGCTTCTCCCTGGCTCTGCTCTATCTCACTGAGTCTTTGTTACATAAGCCAGGCAGATATGCAGACAATCATGCATCTGGATATCATTTTTACTCATAGACACTGAATCAACAATAATAGAAAAGAACCAAGTCAATATATTCAAACAGCAGCAAACATCTGTGCCTGCAACTTCTCTTAAATCCATGCTGCATACAACCAATTTCTAGTCATGCTTGGAGTCCAGGAGTTTTATGAAAGATACAGTTGTGTGCTCATTTTGGCTAGCTGCTTCCCTCACCTCTCCTTGCTAAGCAAAGGGGATTCAGACAATAAAACAGTTTCCAAAATGTGTTCCACTCATGGCCTCTGGGATGGTTGCAGTCAAATCAGCGAAGGACTTGGGCGCTCAGGACAACTTAGCCCCTTCTCATGGCATAGAGAAATGAATGTTGGGGGAAAAACCCAGTCTTGACAGAAGTGTCTACTTTTCTTCCTGAAGCCTGCTCTCCTCCTCCAGCCTTGCTTCTCAATTCATGAATCTTCTTGGTCACAAAGGTACCACAGTCTCAACAGGTCACTGGCACCAGGATTAGAACTGACTCTTTCTGTCCTGATTGTGATTTTGCCTTTTCTTACCTTTTCTTCCTATTCTATCCTTGAAAAACTCTCAATTTCATTCAGTTCAGTTCAGTTCAATTCAGCAAGAATTTATTAAGTACCCACGATGTATGTATCTGGTCCTGTTGTCTTCTATGTCGGTATCATTTCCAATATTGGTATCTATCCATGTATTTTTTGTGACTTACATTCATGGTGCGCTTCTCTCGAAACATCATCATAAAATCTCTGGCATGAAACCAACCCCTTCTCTCGGCTCACACAGTGACCATCTTAGTTTATCCCTCCTCATCACTCAGTTGCATCAATTGCAATGCCTCCGGATTGGCCTCTCTGTCTTCTCCAATATATCTTCTGTAGATCTGCTAAAGCAATTTTCCTTGAATACAGATCTGACCATATTACTCTCCTGCTCTATAAACCCGAGAAGCCCCTGTTGCCTCTAGGATAAGCCATAAATAAACCGCGAAGGGCTCTAAGTCCTTTGCATCCTGGCTGAGTCTATCTTTCCTGCCTTGTTATACATTATTCCTCTTCCTGTACTCTATGGTCCAGACAAACTGACTTTCTTTTTCTTCCTCACTAATAACAACAACTACCTTATATTTATGTTATAATAATTAAGCATGCATACACACATGCACATGTATGTGTATACATACACAAGGCATATATACACATGCATGTGTTTATATGTCTACATGCATGTCTATACTCACATGTATGTGTGTATCATATATCTATATCTATCTACACACACCTTTCTTTGTCTCCCCTGATAGAACGTAAGCTCCCTGAAAGCTAAGATGGTTTCATTTTTTTGGTCTTTGTATCCCCAGTGCAGGTGCCAGGGGGTGCCATAGCACACAGAACATTGGGCTTGGAATCAAGAAGACTTGAATTCAAATCCAGCCTCAAATTCCAGTTTTATGACCTTCAGCAAGCCTCTTATCTCTGTTTGCCTCACTTTCCTAAACTGTAAAGTGGGATACTAACAACACTTACCTTCCATGATTATTGTGGGATCAAATGAAATAATATTTGTAGAATGTCTGACATTTAATAAATGTTTATTCTCTTTCTAGTGCCTAGCACATAATAGATGCTTGATAAAATGCTTGTCGGTTGAAGAGGAGGGGTCAACACGAGACCATTCTCTTTTTCATAGTCATAGCAAGAAAGATTTGCTTCACATATATAGTAACTGTGATGTATATCAGAGCATGAGGAAAAACCAGAGATGTATCAAGGTCTGAAGAAGGAATGACCTGGGCTGCCAGTACCAGGGTGGTCCCAGGAAGAGCAGAAAAGGTTTTGGATTTGAGGTACTTGTGGATTATGGTGGAGGAGGAGAACGGTTGTTGATTTTCAATTTTCTATCTTATGTTGAAAATGGCTTCCTAAAGAGTTTACAGAGAAACATGCATCCAAATCATGTCAAAAAGAAGGAATTTAGAAGGAATCAGGATCACAGCTGCTATTGTTTCATTTCAAAGTGACATTGAATGAGGTCTGAGTAAATATTGATGATTTCTCTTGAAATGTGACAGTCTACTGACACCGTAATTAATTTTACTGTAGGCTGAATTCAGAATGCTTTTAGTAATATATGAGTAGGTGTGCAAAATGTTTATGGGACTTTCAAAGATATGCCCAAGGCTTAAGTGAAAAGTTTCATCAGACTGCTGAGGAGAAACGAAATCGCAAGTCTGGTTTTGCTGGTAGGATTTCTTTGGTAAGGAAGGAGTTTTCCAGATTGATAGTCGTTGCAACGTATGAGCACACATCGTATATTTTATGTCCCGTAACACTCTTCCGTAGTGTCAGTCTCAAAATAGCCAAGCTTGCTTTTCAGGAAACGCAGACATTAAGCAACAACTTAAGAAAAAGGGCTAAATTTAATCTTGGTCCTGGTTTGAGTTTAGAGCAGAAAGCTGTAGATGCTTCCTAATGCCTACGATAGGCGAAGGTGGAAGGAGGAAGGTGCCATGCAGGGTAACAACTCGAAAAGCCAGAAGACAGCTTCTTTCCTATAGTGTGGGGCGTGGGGAGCTCTCTGGGAGATGAGGCAGCAAGCTTGCAATCTCCTGCATTGGATTTAACGGAATTAGCAGCAACCCCCCTTGGGGATTCGTGCAGGTCTCTATACTCATAAGAGTACCCTAAAGGTTCAAACAACTTCCTAAATAAAACTTGCACTTGAGGTTGCTGAGGGACAACACCTTTCCCATAGAACCCGCATAGTCTGTGTATCTAACATGATTAGAGGAGGCCCAGGTTTGCTTCCCCACATCATGGTTGGCTCTTTTTCTTTCCAGAACACTGTCTCTTGATGTCCCAGACCTCTCACTGCTTCTGTCTCTGGCATCATGTGTTTTTCTCTAAGAGGGCAAGAGGTAGGGGATGTCTTCTGTGCTTTATGGCTGGGATCCTTGTGACTCTCCTGGCTCCAGAACTAAGTGCTTGCTCCTCTTCTCTCTGAGACGCTTGGTTTGGGGCCTCTAAGGGAAACTCTTCCTCCTTTTCTCAAGGCCATGTGGTTTACCTTCTGTGAACTCCTTGGTCACTCTGACTGGCCAGCGATCTTTCTTGGGTCAGGGGGCTCCCTTTTCTCCTACCTACCATTACCTACTATCTCCTATCATCACTTCTCTATGACTGCCGTTTATTTTATTGTTGTTCGGTTGTTTCCTACTTTTCATGACCCCATTTCCTTCTCTAGCTCACTTTACAGATGAGGAAACTGAGGCAAACAGGGTTAAGTGACTTGCCCAGCTTCACATAGCTGGTAAGGGTCTGAGGCTGGATTTAAACTCAGAAAGATGAGTCTTCCTGTTTCCCAGCTCCATGCTCTATCAACTGCCCCACGTAGCCACATGGCTGCCATTCGTGAGTCCAGGGTGAGGTAAGCATAGGCTTTGCTTGCCTAAGGATCCTGGTCAGTTCTCATCTCTTTGAGTTCTGTTTCTGTTGGTAATGTCTTCACTCTCTCCCTTTAGCTCTTCCATTTCTATATGCCTAATTTAAGGGTGCTGCTCAGAGCTATATCAGACCTGACCCAATGAAAACATTCTCAATATTATGACTTAATTATTCTTCCTCAGTGAGGGGAATATAGATCAATAGCTATCTAGGCCAAGGCTACTCCCCATTCCCATCAAGGAGAAGTCCTTAACCATCTCAATGCACTCAATATGCTCCTTCCTTCCATAGGGAAGAGTAATCTTAGACATATACAAAGGCCTCATCCCTGAATCTTGTGAAATTTCCCAGGTTTGTTCCTGTTAAAATCACTTTACATTAGTTTTAGGTTTTTTTTTTTTTAGTGAGGAGGCAATTGAAGTTAAGTGACTCGCCTAGGGTCAGCAGCTAGTGTCAAGTGTGTGAAGACAGATCTGAACTCAGGTCCTCGTGACTCCCAGGCCAGTGCTCTATCCACTCCACCACCCAGCTGCCCTCTACATTAGCTTTAAAAAGACAGGTTTTTTTTTTTTATGGAAGTAGACCTTTTGGGATCATTGAAAATGTTATGCAGTTTTCTAAATGGCATCTGCTACAACAACCTCCACTCGTTTGATTCTGGGTCTAGTTTATGGTCGACTGGCAACACCTATCCAAGCACATTATCTACTAACTCAGTAGGCTGCCCATCCACCTGGCCGTCATAATCTGAGCAATATGCATTGCTCATCCAAACAGTTAAATAGTTTTTTTGAATGCACACTAGACAAAAGTCCAAAAAGAGGCAGAACCATAGATTGAGATCTGGAAGGAACTTTGAACCCGCCTAGCTCAACTCCCTCATTTTAAAGATGAGGAAACTGAGATGTCTGGAGGTTAAATGACTTGTCTAAAGTCACACAGGTAGTGAATATCTGTTGTGGGATTTGAACTCGGGTCATCTGATTCTAAAGCTACTGATTTTTCACTGCTGGCACTGCCTAGTACTTCCTAAGTACTGTAACTGTGGCTCCTGTTGGGGTTTGGGGTCTTGTTTTCCTCCCCTCCCCAAACCCTCCTCAGTTTATTTCTGTAATAGACTCTGTGGAAATTTCAGAATTAGAGGGGCAGCTAGGTGGCGCAGTGGATAGAGCACCTGCCCTGAAGTCAGGAGGACCTGAGTTAAAATCCAGCCTCAGACCAAATACGTGACACTTACTAGCTGTGTGACCCTGGGCAAGTCACTTAACCCCAATTGCCTACAAAAAAAAAAAGAAGAAATTTCAGAATTAGAAGGCAAGTTTCTGTTTCTCCCTGTGATCCCACATCTCACCTATACTGATACTCTTAGAATAAGGCCAAAACTGTTAGGAGGTGTTTGGGGAAAGTATTGCCAAATTCTTCAACATGACCTCTGCCTCAAAGGTGGGTCTTTTGTCTTAACAGAAAAGTAGGGTGATGCGAGGCTTGGAATCGGGAAATCTGAGTTCAAATCCTGCCCCCCGCTATTTATTATCTGTGTGACTCTGGACATATCACTGAACCTCTCTTTCCTTCTCTAGAAAATGGGAATAATAGTACTTACTTCATGGGTTGTTGGGAGGTCCTTTGCATGCCTTAGATTTGCAGGGATTCTTCACCTTCTTTGTGTCAGGGCCCCCTGCTGAAATCTGGTTAAGCCTGTGGACCCCTTCTTGGAATAATGTTTTTAAGTGCACAAAAAAGTACACTGTAATAGTGAATATATATATATATGTATATATATATTAATGCACACATACATGTGTAAATATACACATATATAATGTATGCATACACACAGATATACATCTACACTTACATGTACATACATATACACACATATGCACACATATATAAGTACATATACATACACACACGCATATATGTATATATACGTACATACTTACTATGTGCCTGGCACTGTGCTAAGTGCTTTCTACAAATATTATCTCATTTGATCCTCACAACAGCCTTGGAAGGTTGGTGCTATTATTATTGCCATTTTACAAATGAGGAAACTGAGACAGATAGAGGTTAAGTGACTTGCCCAGGATAACACAGCTATTAAGTGCCTGAGGCCAAATTTTAACTCAGGTCTTCCTGGCTCCAGGCCCTGTGTGCTATTTACTTTAACACCTAGCTGCTCCATAATAATAGCTAATAGCTAACATTTCTATAGCACCTACTATGAGCCAGGAATTGTGCTAAGTGCTTATAATCATTGTCTTATTTGATCTTTACAACCACCCTAGGAGGTAGGTGCTATCATTATCCCATTTTACAGAAGAGGAAACTGAGGCAAACAACAGTTAAGTGACTTGTACAAGGTCACACAGCTAGGAAGTTATCTGAAGCTGGATTTGAATTCAAGTCTTCCTGACTCCAGACCTGGCACTATATGCGCTGTGCCACCTAGTGGCCCCCACAGGATTTCAAATTAACTCTTTTCAAAAACAATTCTTAATATATTATATCTATCTATCTATAGATAGATAGATAGATAGATAGATATAGATATAGATAGATAGATAGATAGATAGATAGATAGATAGATAGATATAGATATTCATTTTTTGGTGAGGCAATCAGGGGTTAAGTGACTTGCCCAGGTCACACAGCTAGTAAATATCAAGTGTCTGAGGTCAGATTTGAACTCAGGTCCTTCTGACTCCAAGGCTGGAGCCCTATCCACTGTGACACCTAGCTTCCCCCAAAATATATATTTTTAAATCAAGGTCACGGACCCAAGATGAAGATGCCTTAAATGCTCTGCCTTAGAGCATTACATCATGCCCATAATTAATATTGTGTGGCAGTCACACAAAACTTTCAGAATTTGTCAAATGACATATATTAAGTCCTGCTTTGTTGCCCTCTGGTGATGTAGGATGACACCGGCTTCTCAAAAGTTGTGCCAATAGAATTCAAGTGCTAGGAAGGGCTATCGGACTGGAATGGTTTGGAGTGTAGGCCCATATGCCAGGGAATCACAGGATGATAGATTTCCAAGGCCGCCTGTAGTTCAACCTCTTCGTTTAACAGATGGGGCTCAAGACTCCGGTCCATGGGGTTAAGTGACTATTCCAAGGTCACGCAGATAGTAAATAATAAAACTGAGCTTCCAATCCAGGTCCTCTGGTTCCAAATCCAGCCCTCCTTCTGTTGTGCCACATTGCCTCAACAGATAAACAATAAATCTGTTTTCCAAAGAACAGGCTAGCTAAGTATGGACAGGCTCATTAGCATAGGGTGGGCTGCCAAGGGGATGACCATTTTTTTGGCCCCAATAACTGATGAAATCATCCGCTAAGGTACAAGAAGGCTGTGGGGGTGGGGAATGCTATTCACACCGACAAAACCTTGGTTCCTTGTGATATGAAAGATGATGACGTTGACACATATCAAACGACCTCCTTGTCACTGATGCTTTTCTTCCCAAGGTCCTAGAAAATGACCGCTGTTCTTGCTTTTTCACATCACACTTCCCTCCACCATCGATGTCCTTTCAGCTACATACTTCCTTTCCTGAGGGGTGGACAATTCTGAAGACATTGCTCAAACTATAGGCCTCATCCTGCTTCCACAGTACACCTCAGAGAGGTAGCAAGGCACATTCTTGTGATGCTTATTCCTGAGAAGGATGATGGAAAACCTTGCTAATTGGCTTCTTTTTTGTCTAGATTCTTTCCTGGGGAGGCTTAATCACCACAATGATGTTTGGGGGCCAATTTAATAGTCACTTCTATATAGCATATAGGTAATTAGAATAAATTACATGGATATAATTCTTTACAGATCAAAACACTTTATACACATGATCTCATCTGAATCTCACAGCAACTTTGTGCAGTTGCTACCATAGGTAAGATTCTTCCAACTTCATAGAGGAGAACAAGGAAGATCTGAGAAATGAAGTTGCACTCAAGGTAAATTGGTACTGAATTGGTAAATAGGAGAGTTTGTAACTCAAACCCAAGTCTTTGGACTCTGAGTCCAGTGCTCTTTCTACCACACTACATTGCTTCCCTACACCGTTGATAATTGCTGTTCTTGTCCAGTCATTTCAGTCATGTCTGACTCTTTGTGACCCCATTTGGGTCACAATACTTGGCAAAGATATTAGAGTTGTTTGCCATTTCCTTCTCCAGATCATTTTATAGATGAGAAAACTGAGGCAAACTGAGTCAAGTGACTTACCCAGGGTCATACAACCAGTACGTCTCTGAGACCGGATTTGAACTCAAGAAGATGAGTCTTCTTGACTCTAGGTCCAGCACTCTATCCACTGCACCACCTAGCTAAAGAGGTAAGCTTCTTTAATCCGAGAAATTCACTCATATGGAACAGACCATTCCTAATGATGCTGAATACTGTATTCCTGTATTTATAATCATCATTATAATGATATTTTAGCTTTGAAAAGAAATGCACTCTTTGTAATTAAACTTGCCAATCAGTTCATCACCAACAATCTCTGGGTGAGGCTACATGTTTGCCAATCATGGAAAGCCACTATTTCAGAAGAATTACAATGGTAAGTGACCCACAGGGTAATGGAAAGACATAAAGTGGGTGTAACTAGGTTGTAGCTTAGAACTATAGCACCTTAATATTTTGAAAACACTATCAGTTCAATCAGTCCAATTCAACAAGCACATATGAAGGGTCTTCTTTGGGGACGGAATTGTGCTAGGCCCTTGGGATACAGAAACAACCAAAAGCGGTTCCTTTGCTTGAGAGGCTCACACGGTCTTACAAAAACAAACTGAGCGTGCTCAATGATATAATAAGACACGACTGATTGTCAGCACATCTTTGCAAAATGTTGGTAAGATTACAGACATCCATTAATACAATTTTAGTAATTTTCACTGGGAATTTGTTTCATACCAATATTCATTCATTCGTCAAACTTCTCTGCGTTCATTCAAGTAATTGATGTTGAATGACTAAATATATGAATAATGCCTTTTGTGAATAACTGGGCAAAACTGGGAAGTTTGAAAAGGAAAGAAAATTAGTGTTATAAGAGAAGGGGGAGACGATGGTTTGGGAATATTGCATATGTAACCATACATTCTACGGCTGGCCCAAGGGGATTGGGGCACCCACCTTGTCTCTGCAAAGGGACCTCTAGCTTTGGACCCACACATGAGAACTAGGTTCAGTCACAGAGGCGCCTTACCTCCACAGGATGGGAACAGGCTCATTTTGGTGAACTCTCTGGCTCTTTATACCCTTACCCTGGAACCCTGGGGAAAATGACTTAGAACTTAAATTTGGTTCATGCCTCGGGTCTCCCCAGAGATGTCCATTGGACAACGGTGATCATGTATGAGACACAATTTATTCTCTCCAAATAAAAGAAATGCTTCATTTTTTTTTCAAAGACTCAAAAACACTCATTGATAAGGATTTAAATACGAAGAAGTAACATAACTATACTCTTCTAGGAGATTGATGCTTAGAAGATCAAAGGACAAAATATTTTGTAGGAGTAATGAGAAGACAAGATCTCTGCTTGGTCAACTATACTCAAGTAAGAAACTCAAGGCAGCAGAGGCAGCTGGGGGTCCAGGCTCAAGGGTTTTGCTGAGTCCTGCTCTAGCTGCCATATGCTAGGAGTGGCTATTTCTGTTGGGATGAGGGAGAGTGACCCTTCCCCATCATGGGAAATCTAAGGAGAAAGCTGCATGTCACATATTCTGGAGAAGAAGTAAAAGAGGTTCCTAAGAGGCAGAACCATTCCTTTTAAGGTTTTCCTGGCTCCTTAATCATTTCTCATATTACTTAAAAGCTGGGTGACCCTGGGTGACTCACTTAACTACTATTTGCCTCAGTTTCCCCATCTGTAAAATGAGGATAATAATATCACCTACCTCAGGGTTGTTGCGGGGGTAAAAATGTGATAATATTTGTAAATTGCTTAGCACACCATCTGGCACACAGTAGGTGCTATAGAAATGTTAGCTATTATTATTACTATTATTAATTCTTATGATGTAAGATGTAGCCCTCCTCGACTTTTCTCCTTCCTCCAGCCGTCCTGGAGTGAGGTGCTGGACCAAGCTGCTACATTCCAAAGCTCTCAACTCTTTAATGCCGAGCCAGAACACCAGAAGTGGCTTGGGGCCCCAGTGATCTGGATGGTGGGGGTGGTCCCCACTGGTTTACACACCCTGTCAGACAGAGTCAGTGTGTCTGTTTTTTCTTTCTCTTAATTTCTGTTACAAGGGATGGCTCACTGGTGTAGAGGAGGAGGGAGGAATATGTTTGCAAATAAATGTTACATAAACACAAAAAGTATCAATAAAAAAAGAGAAAGGGAAGGGGGGAGATGGAAGAAAGGGAAGGGAATAAGTATTTATACAGCACCCATTATGGGCCAGGCGTTGTGCTAAGCACTTCACAAATATTATCTTATTTGGTTAATAACTGAGACTTTTACAATGAAACCAACATCCACGCACCCAATGCCACATACCGAAGAAATCCGCATCGCCTCCCACAGCTGGAAGTCTGCCTTTGTCCTGCTGAACAATGAGGGCGGCGTCAGCTGCGGTGGGAACTCTCCCGCTGGAGGGAATTCAGGGGAAGCAGGAGGCTGGGCCGCTTGGCCGGCCATAATAACAACGTACATACACCTACAAAAAAATAGGAATGTTTTTGACCCCTTTGTCATGCCGGATGCCTTGTTACTTCAGTGTTGAAACTGGGGCGGCCTCACCCTGGATTTCAACTGGCACCTCTTAGGTTGTGTCAGCCTTCACGTTGTGGACCCCTGCTTCTGTCTCAGAATCAGCTTTACTCCCTCCCGCTGACCTGAACTCCCAGCTGGTGCTCTTGGCTTGTTAGCGTAAAGATTCTGCTCTTTATCTGCACGAGAACTTTCGGGCTGATTGCTCTCCCCTCTTCCTTCGCCTTCCCCACAACTCCCCAAACCAGCAAGGCTTCGATCAACACCATGGAACCTACTCAGTCAATATCCCTGTCAGATCCTGATCCTGATTGGTAGGGGTGGGGCTAGGGGCACTATAAAAATAGAATGATAACGATTTTTTTTTGGTCTAACGACCCTAATGTTCAGTACAGTGTGCGGTATATTACCAAATTAAAAAAAAAAAGAAAAAAAGAAAGTTCCACGGTTCCTACATATCCACAGTATGTAGCAGTGATTCCATGCTGGGGAAAGAGGAATAGAATCTGAATCAGGGTCCAAGGGAACATGAGCCAAAGGTCAGATTAGGTCAGGATGCTGTGACCCCTTCTTCCCCCCCCCCCTCCCCGCACTGAAATACTGGGGTCTGAGATAAGTGGGAAACTGGATGCTCTTCGAGAAAGCAGAATTAAAGTAGCTTACAAGAATCGTGGGATGTGCAAATTTAGAGCCATCTCCGCTCTAGGTGCTCACGTGGACTATTTGCCCAACCTGTGGTAGAGCCTTCGGAGCTCATATTGCTCTCATCAGCCGCAGCTGGACACACTGTACCTTGACCCCAACGTAGTGATGTCCTTTTGGCGCTCTTCAAGAACGAACCAACCAATCCGCCTGCTACTTTGTACATTGGGTAACTTTTTTAGAAGGTGCCTTGTCAATCCTTTTTGGGGAAACCTTAAACATCCTATCCTTGATGATGAGCCCTTTACAGTACTGACTACACTTTCACTCATTCTTCTCAGCTCTACTGGTCAAGGTGGGGAGGAGTTGGGATACTTCCCATGGCTACTTCCAGGTTCTCCTCTTTCCTTCTTAATTCAGTAACCTCTCTTCCTTTATAGTTCATGCTGTTCATATTTACTGCCCAATCAAAATCCCGATAGCTGTTCCTTCCTCAATGAGGTCAATAGCTAGCTTACAATGTTTCTCTCCCCCCTAACTCCTGCCCTCCTACTAGGGGACTTCAACATGCATATTGATTCTCCCTCAAATTCCCTAACCACTCATTTCCTCAACATACTCACCTCCTATGAGTTACTCCTTCCTCTCATCATATGAAGATGGTCATACCCTTGATCTTGTCATCATCCACAAATATACCACCTCCATGTTCAAGAATTCTGAAATCCTCTTATCTGAACATAATTGATTGACTTTTCACTTTTACCTCTGCCTTCCCTTACATAAGCCTGTTCTTCAGCCTCACCGTAAATTCCAATCCCTTGACCCTCAATTCTCTTCCAGGCCGTTTCCCTGCACTAGCCACTCTCTCTTCTTTTCCCTACCTTTATTCCTTGGTAAACCAATTCAACTCTACACTGCCCTCCTCTTTAGAATCCTTAGTCTTTATTGTATGGCCAAGCCTCAGCCTTGGATTACTTGCACCATTCATCACCTTCACTCCTACACATATGTTGCTGAACAAAGGTACAGAAAATCATGCAACTGCTCTGAGTCTGCTACAGATTTATGTTACATAACCTTAACTGGGCCCTCACTGCTGCTACACAATCCTACCATAACTCCTTCATCAATTCACTACTCTACTCGCCACAGCAGCTCTTCCAAACTTTTTCATCACTCCTCAAACTTCCCATGCCTTCTCCTTCCACCCTCCCAGCTTAGAACCTTGCCTCATATTTTATAGAAGAAACTGAAGCCATTCATGGTGAACTTGCTCTTCTCCATCTCTTATTACTCAGGTGCCTTCTACTACTTTCTCTTCCCTCACCCCGGTCTCACATGATGGAGCCCTACTGCTTACCAGGGGCAGCCAGGTGCCACAGTGGATAGAATGATGGGTCTGAAGTCAGACAGATTTATCTTCCTGAGTTCAAATTTGGCCTCAGGCTCTTATTAGCTGTGTGACTGCTGGCAAGTCACTTAACCCTGTTTGCCTCAGTTTCCTCAATTATCAAATAAGCTGGAGAAGGAAACGGCAAACCACTCTAGGATCTTTACCAAGAAAACCCCAAATGGGGGTCACAAAGAGTCAAGCACAACTGAAATGACTCAGTAACAACAATACTCCTTACTGAGGCTAACCCTTGTAATTATTCAAGTGATCCCATTCCGTCCCATCTTCTCCAACACATTGCCCCTCTGTCATCCACACTCTCACTTATTTTCAGTCTCTCTCACTTTACTGTCTCCTTTCCTACTGCCTACAGATGTGTCCATGACTCCCCTGTTCTGGAAAAAAAACCCTCACTTGATCCTTCCAACCCTGCTAACTATTGTTCTGTATCTCTTTTGCCCTTTGTAGCTAAACTCCTCAAAAAGGTTGTCCTCAAAAGGTGCCTCCATTTTTTGTCCTCTCACTTTATTATTAAACTCCTTACAATTCTACTTATAACCTTATCATTCCACTGAAACTGCTCTCTCCAAAGTTACCAGTGATCTCTTAGTTGTCAAATCCAACGGTCCCTTCTCAATCCTCACTCTCCAGGAACCTCTTTGCAGCCTTTGACACTTGATTACGTGCTCTTGATACTCTGGGACACCACTGTCTCCTGGTTTTCTTTCCACCTATCTAAATGCCCCTTCTCTCTCTCCTTTGCTGGATCTTCTAGATCATGCCCTCTAATTGTAGGTATCTCTCATGGTTCAGTCCTGGGCCCTCTTTTCTTTTCCTTCTATACTACTTCACTTGGTGAGCTCATCACCTCCCATGGGTTGATTATCATCTCCATGTTAATGATTTTCAAATCTGTCTATCCTGCCCCCATCTCTCTGCTGACCTCCAATCTGACCTCTCCAATCTGCCTTTCAGACATCTTGAACCAGTGTATAGTAGACACTCAATATGTACAAAAAAGAACTCATTATCATTTTCCCTAAACCCTTCCCCATGCCTATCTTCTCTACTTCTGTAGAGGGCAACACCATCCTCCAAGTCCCTCAGGCACCAATCTAGGAGTTATTCTGGACTTCTCACTATCTCTAACCCCCACATCCAAGGTGTTGTCAAGGCCTGCTGATTTCATTTTTGCAACATCTCCCAAACACACCTCCTTCTCTCCTCTGACACTCTTTGCAGAGGTAGAGGCCTATAGAGGTGGACTATTGCGTATTACAGTCAGACACAGATAATGTGCTGATTAGTCTTATTGAATTGCTTTCAAAACTTCCATGCCATTCCAATTAAGTTACCAAAAATTTATTTTATTGAATTATAATAACAATAACAAAATTCTTCTGGAAGAACAAAAAGCCAAGAATATCAAAGGGACTAATAAAAAAAAAGTAAAGGAAGGAGGCTTAGCAGTACTAGATCTTAAACTGTATTATAAGGCATTTTATATATAAGGCATTATAATAAAAAAAATCTAAGAAATAGAAGGTTAGATCAATGGAACAGAATGTACATACAATTTACAGCAGCAAATAAATATAGTAACCTTGTATTTGACAAGTGTATAGACCTAAGATATTGGGATAAGAATTCATTATTTCATAAAAATTGTTGGGAAAACTGGAAAGAAGTATGGCAGAAATTGGGCATAGAACAATGTCTTACACCATTTACCAAGATAAAGTCAAAATGGATACATGACCTAGATATAAAGAAAGATATTACAAGAAAATTTGAAGATCATAGAACATATTATTTATCAGACTTACAGATAGGGTGAACAAGCAATAGAGAGCACAGTGAGGTATAAAATGGATAATTTTGATTACATTGAATTAAAAAGTTCTTATACAAATAAAACAAATGTAGCCAAGATCAGAAGGAAAGCAGAAAATTAAGAAAAAAATTTCATAGACATAAATATATATATACAAAATATAGACATATAAATTCTCAGATAAAGATCTCATATCTCAAATATATGAAGAACTTTGTAAAATCTATAAGAATATGAGTCATTCCCCAACTGATAAATGGTCAAAGGATATGAACAGGCAGTTTTCAGATGAAGAAATAAAACAATTTATAGTCATATGAAAAAATGCTCTAAATCATTATTGATTAGAAAAATGCAAATTAAAACAACTTGAAATATCATTTTACACCTATATGATTGGCTAAAATGATTGAAGGGGAAAGCAATAAACGTTGGCAGGGGCATGGAAAAAGTAAGACACTAATTCACTGTTGGTGAAATTGCAAACTGAGCCAACCATTTTGGAGAGCAATCTGGAATTATGCCCAAAGAGTTATTAAACTGCCTATACCCTTTGATCTAGAAATACCACTACTGGGTCTGTTTCCCAAGATGATTAGGGAAAAAGGAAAAGAACTTGTATGTTCTAAAATATTTATAGCAGCTCCCTTCGTGGTGGCTAAGAACTGAAAATTGCAGGGATGCCTGTCAACTGGGGAATGGCTGAATAAGTTGTGGTACATGATTGTGGTGGAATCCTTCTGTGCTATAAAAAATGATGAGCTCGATGATGTCAGAAAAACATGGATAGACTTGCACGAAATAATGGAGAGTGAAATGAGCAGAACTAAGAGAATGTTGTATATAGTAACAGCAATATTGTTTTAAGAACAACTTTGAGCAAATAAATCATTTTTGACTATAATAAATACTGAAATTAACTATAAAGGGCATATGAAGGAAGACACTATCTGCATCTAGAGAAAGAACTGATAAATAGAAGGATGTACAGAATATTTTTACATATATATACATACGTATGTCTAATGGTAGGCATCTCTATGGTGAGGGGGGAGAAGGGAAAGAAAAAAAGGGAAAAAAATCACGTGATGACTTTATTATATATTTACAAGGCATATCAAGTTGTACATAATAGATCTGCATTTTCATGTGCAATCATATTCTTCTTATTATACTATGTTATAGAAGTGTTTGTTTTATTCCATAAATTAAAAATAAAATAAATAAAAAGTTTAAAAATTATTTAAAATTCTAAACTCTTTTAAAAAATGTTTTAACCCTTTGTTACAAGGGATGGCTTTAAAGACGAGGAATACATTCAGAAATGCAGATGTTGCAAAAAAAAAGATTAATACAAATTAAAAGATATTAAGTTTAAAAAACAAAATTAAGAATTCCCGGTGATGGTTCCAGAGAAGAGATAATGAAACGTAATTCTTGGCAGAGAGGTAGCGGACTCGGATAGAATGTTGTTTACATGGCCCAGCCTGGTCTTGAGTGCAGACCCTTATCATCTCACACCTTGATTGCTGCAGTAGCCTGGGGCTGGATCTGCCTGCCTGAGGTCTCTCCCTGCTCCAATCTACTCTCCATTCAGTCACTCAAGTGATTTTCCTACAATTCAGGTGTGACAATGTTCCACCTCTACTCAATAAACTCCAGTGGCTCTCTATTGCCTCTAGGACCAAATATAAAATTTTCTGTTTGGCATTCAAAACCCTTCATGACTTAGTCTCCTCTTACCTTTCCAGTCTTCTTATGCCTTACTACTCTTCACGTGCTCTTCATTCCAGGGACACTGGCCTCCTGGCTGTTCCATGAACAAGACACTCCATCTCTCAGCTGTGGGCATTTCCTCTGCCTGTCCCCCATGCCTGGGATCATCTCTCCTTTCTGCTCTGAATACTGACCTCTCTGGCTTCTTTAAGTTCCAATTAAAATCCTACCTTCTACATGAAGACTTCCGCAACTGCTCTTAATTCCAGTGCTTTCCCTCTGTTAATTATTTCATATTTATTCTGTCTGTGGCTTGCTTTGTATATATATTTATTTGTTTGCATGTTGTCTCCTCCACTAGACTGTAAGCTCCCTGAGGACAGTGGCTGTCTTTTGGGTTTTTTTGTGGTTGTTGTTGTTAGCACAGTGCCGGGCATATATTAGGTGCTTGATATGTGTTTATTGAATCAAATTGAATATTTAAGTCTTGTTTACTATGTTCCTGGAATATCTCCAAGTAGAGGAGAAATGAATCATAAAGTATAAGAGGAGGCCGATGTCTTTGCTTTGGAATCAGACTGTCCTTGGGGATGAACTTAGGCCAAGTGAACCCACAGATGGGGCAGCTTTCTGGGCGTAAGTCACTCCTACACAGGTCATGAGTCTTACATCTGTTCCCATCCCACATATTGGTATCTTCTTAGCAGCACAGCAGTAAAGCTGTGGGCTTTCACAGCTCCAGCAAAATTACAGAAACATAAAACAAAAACAAACAAATCCCATCCAAAAGCCAGCCTAATGTGAAAAACAAAACTCTCAAAATTTTAAAGTGAAAATGTAATAAACTGAAGCAACCTCCCCCAATGCCGGCTTGTGTCAGCAAACAAGGAAATGAAAATTGTGAAGCATTTCACAAGGTAAGCTGCCTCCTCCAATATTGTTTCCACTGTGTGCTTCTCACCATGTGAATTATTTTGTAGCATTGTTAGTTTTGGATTAAAAGTGATTTGAGCATATGAATTTTTTTAAAAAAAAATACCAGGTTTACATTTTGTGCCTTTGGAAGTAGGCTTTGAAAATATTTTTTAAAAAAGATTTTACTGCAATGTTTTTCCTTGTTTAAAGTGAAGGGTTTCCCAATGTTTGTAATTATAATGACTAAGCTTGGCCCTGGAGGTGAGTTGAGAAAATGTACTTCCCTGCTCTATTGCAGAGGTGGAGGGCTATGGAGGTGGACTATTGCATACACAGTCAGACACAGATAATGCATTGCTTGGTCTTACTGAACTGCTTTTAAAAATTCCTTTAAATTCTAAAATTTTATACTTTTAGACTCTTTGTTGTAAGGGATGGCTTTAATGAAAAGGAAGGGATACATTAAGAAATGAAGATGATGTAAAAAAGGATATTAATAAAAAATTAAAAGATATTAAGTTAAAAATGAAGTTAAGGATTCCCAGTGATGATGGTTTCAGAGAAGAGATAATGAAACATACTTCATGGCAGAGAGCTAGGGTAGAACTTTGTATACATTGACCAGCTTGGTCTTTGTATTGGAAGTTGTAGCTTCATTCTTTTTCATTGTCTCAAAAGAGGTGTGAGGAAAAGGAGGTGGGAAGTAACTGTGATATAAAGACAAAGGGCATCAATAAATCTATTTTAAAAAGAAAAAAAATAGTGTTCAGGGTTCAAGGAAAAGGTTTAAGAACTAGTGGTTTAGTGGAAAGAAAAATGGCTGTTGAGTCAGGCCGAGCTTTGCCACTACCCAGCCGTGTTACCTTGTGTTTATCTTCTCATCCGTAAAACGAGAACTTTGGACTACAGTTATTCCTTCCACATTGCAGATGTTAGGGGTATAGTGCCCCCACAATGTGAAAAATTCATGTAAAATTTTTTGGCCCTCCCTTCATACCAGAGAAGAAGTCTGAATTTTTTCTTTCTCTTTTGTGGGGTGTTCATAGATTCTGTGTTGTCTGCTGGCCTTTGCCTGTCATCTGCGGCTTTGGTAAAACTCCCCCAAAATTCCCATTTAATTTCTTACGCTGACCCATGATATATCAAAACTGGCAATGGGGAAAGTAGTGATGTGGAAGGGATAACTGTAGAAGGATGTTCTTTAAGATGCCTTATAATTACATTATTCTAAGATTCCAAAAGGGCAAATGTCCATTAGACCAGTGGTGTCAAATTCAGGTAGGAAATGGGAGAACATAAGAATCCTTGCAAGCTGCAGATTAACTTAGAAAATCACATATTAACATTATCTATGTTTTATTTTATTTGTATTTGTTTTGTTTAATATTTCCCAAGTCCATCTTAATCTGGTTCGGGGAACGTTATAGATGGCGATGCTGTCCTGTTGGCTGTGTGTTTGACACATTTGTGTTAGAGAAGCTCCAGCTTTCTAATAATCAAGGGGGAAGATCTCTCAGTGTGGTGTTCTATGGTTAATGCCACATCTCTGGGCAGAACTGGAGACCATTTAGGGGCTTTGAATTGCTCCTGATCACAGTGGGACTCTGCCCAAGGGCCTTGTTGGTGAAGCCTGCCAAACCCCCTCATCTTGTATAATCATGTCTTATGATCTGGCTTCTGTGATCCCTGCCTACACTAACCACATCTTTAGCCATAAACCTGCCGAAACTCAGGACCCAATCTTGACCTTGGCCTGTCCTACCATGAAGCTTGTAAGGCAAGAGAGTCAATGTGCTGGGTAGCAGAATCAAGATTCATGACAACCTTGACAGGCCTGAACAATAAGATAAATTTAATAAATTTCAAAGAGGGATAAATTTTAAACTCTACATTCAGTTTCAAAACACTCATGAAGAAATAGAGAACGAAGCAGTTGTGTTTAGATGTCAATTTCTGTGAAAGATCTGGGGATTTTAGTGGAATATAGGCACAACGAGTCAAGATTGTGACATTGAAGCCAAGAAAGCTAATGCACTTTTTAAAAAAAGATTGAGTCTTCCTGAATCACCCAGGCTGGAAGAGCATGGGCTAACAGTGGGCATGGGAGCCCTGACCTGCTCCATTTCTGGCCTGGGCTAGTTTATCCATCCTTAGGCTCCTGGGGCTCATCATAGTGATGGTAGCTTTACTAGGAGCACCCAATCTGCTTAGCCCACTGCAGCTTAGAACTCCTGAGTTCAAGGAATCCTCTGGGCTCAACCACCCTTGTATCTACCATTACAGGCATGTGCTACCACCGTGGCCAGTGAATGCCATCTTACATTGCTTTAATGGAAGTATAGTTTCCAGAACATAGAAGCTTATTCTGGAGAATATCCTACCCATATCCTATCACTTATCAAGCATTTATTAAGTACTTATTAGGTGCCATATAGGACAGCTGGGTGACATAGTGTATGGAGTGCCGGGTCTGGAGTCAGGAAGACTCAGTTTCCTGAGTTCAAATTTGGCCTCAGACACTTCCTAGCTGTGTGAGACTCTGGGCAAGTCACTTCACCCTGTTTGCCTCAGTTTCCTCATCTGTAGAATGAGCTGGAGAACGACATGGCAAACCACTCCAGTATCTTTGTCAAGAAAACTCTGAATAGGGTCATGAAAAATCAGACACAACTGAAATAACTGAACATGTGCCATACACCGTGGTAGATGATGGAGATACAAAAATAAAAATGAAATACTCCCTGCTTTCAAGGAGTTTACATTATATCAAGGGAGACAACATGGCCATGTAGAAATAATATTATGTGTATATATATATATATATATATAATTATATATATATATATATATATATATATGTATACATATTTATGACAGTTTTGGAGGTGGGATGAAGGCATTAGGACAGGGGTTCTTAACCTTTTGGGGTCCTGGACCCCCTTGGTAGTCTGGTGAAATCTATGGACCTCTCCTCAGAGTAATATTTTTAAATGCTTACAGTAGGATTAGAAACAAAACCAATTAATTGAAATATAGTGATCAAAACATTTTTTAAAGCTTCATTGATCCCAGACAATGAACCCTTAAAGTGGGAAGCTGGGAGAATTATTCTGGTGTTTCACATTCAGTTCTAGGTGCCATGTTTTAGGAAGGATATTGACAAGCTGGAACTTGTCCGGAAGAGGGTGACTAGGATGATGAGAAGACATCTTCACCTAGATGTCCCATCAGAAACTCAAACGTAACACGTTCCAAACCGAGCTTATTCTATTTCCACCAAAGACTTTGCTATTTCTGTCTCTGGCACCCTCATTCATCTTGGGCTCCCATGTTGGAAACTGTGCATTATTTTTGGTTGAAAAAATGAATGAAAAAGTATTATGAAAAGTTTACTTTGTGCCAAGCATTGGGGGGGTGTAAATACAAAAGTAAAGACAGTTCCTTTCCTCAAGTGGCTTATATTCTAATAGGGAGAGACAACAAGGATAATAAGCATGTAGGAGCCACAGAGGGATATTTTGGTTTGACAAGTTACACTAACGGTAGAGTGGTGCTGTTGGGAAATAGATGAACACACTTTCATTAGCAGTGACAGAGTTGATTTGTCAAGAACTAGAATGGCTGGGGAGGTGGGGTGGTGGGGCAGCTGGCAAAGAAAAGGCAGCATCTAGTGGAATGAAGCATGGCTGGAGCCAGGCTTAGCAATGGTGGCCAACTGAGTCAACCGTCAATCAATAGAGTGGAGCCCCAGGGTGGGAGTTTTTGTTGGAAAAAGGGTTAAGCCATCCAGGGCATGGTTTTTGCTCTGGGCTGCAAGAAGAAGGTTTCTGATTGCTCCATCTCCTTTACTTCTTATATAAAATCCAGTTTCTGACTCTTATTGATTTTTTCCTAAGTAATAGCTCTCAACCCGTTAATCCTTCTTTATTCCCACTGCCACTATCCAAGTACAGGCTGTAATTACTACCCACCTGGACTATTACAATGACTTCCGCTCTCTCTTTGCTCTAGTTAATCCCTGGTTCCACTGTCAGACTGATCTTCCTTGTGTTTAAAAATATCTTCCATGGCTCTCCATTGCCAATTAAAGCAAAATTCAAATTCTTGTACCGGACATTCAAGGCTCATCATAATCTGGTACCACTATCCTTCTCTGGCCTTATTTAGCATTATTCCCATCCTTAAACTCTGGACTGCTGAACATTGTACTGACACCCAAGCTCTGAATATGCCTCTGTTTTCCTGCCCAACTCCTGCTATACCCTATGCCCAAGATGTTTTTCTTTGTCTTCTTCACTTTTGAGTTCCTACCTGTCCTGAAGCTACCTTGGCTTGTTTCACGTCTTGGCTAAAATCCTACCTTCTACAAGAAGCCTTTCCTGATTCCTCGTAAGGCTGATGCTTTCCCTCTATTGATTCTCTCCAATTACTCTGTACACATCTTGTTTATACATGGTTGTTTGGGTGCTGTCTCCCCCATGATTATGAGCTCCTTGGAAGTAGACACTATATTTGCCTTTCTTTACGTTCCTTAACTCAGTGCTTAGAGAAAGCGTAGTTACTTTATAAATCTTATTGACCTGATTTGACTATACTTTTAAATCCAATTCAAAATTCCACCTCCTCCAGGGAACACTCCCTGATCATCATGTCAGTATTAACCTCCCTCCTCGGATCTTGAATAGAACTTTGTTTTACACCTCTTTAATATATTTTTCTTTATTATTGTGTAGCAAGAAATAATCTTGTGTAGTAAAAAAAGCCCTGTGCTCAGAGTCAGAACAACCTGAATTCAAATCTGACCCAGAGGCAGCTGGGTGATGCAGTGGATAGAGGGCCAGGCCTGAAGTCAGGAAGACCAGAGCTCAACGTGGCTTCAGATACTTGGTAGCTGAGTGACCTTGGACAAGTCACTTAACCACTGTCTGCTTCAGTTTCCTCAACTGTAAAATGGGGATAAGAGAAGCACCTACTTCTTGTGAAGGGATGTTGTGAAGATCAAATGAGATAGTATTTGTAAAGTACTTATCATGGCACTAGGCACAAAGTAGATGTTTAATAAATGCATGTTTCCTTCCTCTTTTTGACATGTGCCATTTGTATGACTCTGGGCAAGTCACTTAACCATTCAGTGCCCCAGAGAATTTTAAACGTAGAAGCCATAGAGCAGGTGCCAATCTGCAGTAGTAAAGGGAGTTTCCTCATTGGAATGCTTCTTACACCAATAGAATCACAGGTTCGGAACCCCTCCAACCGTCTTCTGTGGTTGTAGCTTATGCGTCTTCTACATTATAAGCTCTATGAAAGTAGGAGCTCCATCTTACTTAAACTTCTATATTTCATCCAGTGCCTATGACACTGCTCGTCATCACATGGTAGGTAGCTCATAAATGTTTTTTAAATTGAATTGAATTTGCTTATTTATTCAACATGGGGAAGGGGAAGAGGGAAAAGGAATAAGAATTTGCAAAATGTCTACTATGTGCCAGGATTTACAAATATTGTCTCATTTGATTGTCATAACAGCCCTGTGAAGTAAGCACTATTATGATCCCCAGTTTATGTTTGAGTAAACTGAGGTAGATAAGGTAAGTGTCAGAGTCCAGAATCACTGAAGCTGGATTTGAAGTCTCCTTACTCCAGGCCTGGCACTCTACCCGCCATTCCACCATAGTTTGGGCATCTATCACGTGCAAGGCCTCATGCTGGGTGCTGAAGAGGATGTAGAAATGACTAAGGCGCAAACCCTGCCTGGGCAGCAGGGGAGATAAAATATGTACACAAAGTGGAATGCAAATTAGAAAATATGATGTGCAACTAGACAGGTACAAAGTTCTATGAGAGCACAGGGGAAGAGAAGAGTATTTCTGGTTAGGAAAGGCCTTATCTCATTCAAGGTTCCTTTGTACCTGCTTGGTGTTATTGTTCAGTTGTTTCACTCACGTCTGACTCTCCATGAGCCCATTTGGGATTTTCTTGGCAAAGACACTGGAGTGGTTTGCCATTTCCTTCTGCAGCTTATTTTACAGATGAGGAAACTGAGGCAGACAGGGTTAATTGACTTGCCCAGAGTCACACAGCTAGTAAGTGTCTGAAGCCAGATTTGAACTCAGGTCTTCTGACTCCAGGCCTGGGGCTCTATCCACTTCACGACCAACTGCTGCTTCTGCAGATGTAACTTCCATTACATAGGTAGCAGCCTGCTCGGGGCTCACTTGTTCACCTGTCACTGGACTGTCAGGTTAGGTTTCCAAAAGGTCAATGATTACCGTTCCTCTCAAGGTTCTTAGAGGGGTTAGAATTTGTGTTACTGTTACCCACAAGCCCGTCTGGTGTGGTTGCCAATATGGATCAACTAGTTGATATCAATTAGCTCACAAAAAGGGTATTTACCAAGAAGGTATAGCAAGAAGAGTAGTCATAAAATAATCTCCTCAAACTGGGAAGTTCATTCTCCCCTTACACATACAAGGTACCTAGAAGTGGGCTCAACCTTAAAATTCAAAGGTCACGAGGCACACAGATAGAGAATACATGGGCCTGAGGGAAATTGAGTGACTCATGGCCTCTAAATGTGCCCTGGCAGTCCTTTTCTCTCTCTGAGGAGTCCCTGCCAAAATCATGTCAAAGGCAGACGAGTCCCTCCTTTTGCTCAGCTGGGCATCCTTTACAGGGACATCTCAGCTCATGGGTCCATTTCCGGTGGGCTAGATCAAGGCTTCTTAAACTTTTTTCCACTCAGCACCATTAGTTGGCATTGTGTGGCCTGAAGGCATGTGCGATGCAAAGTGTGCATGCTTTGTGTTCAGAACCAAGGCTGATGCAACATGGGCAAATGCTGCCAGAAATACCTCAAAATCATTACACGTTTGATTTTGAATTAATTTTTGGTCATTGCACATTCAGAAACCTTTTGCTGTTGCCAAATTTTTCACGACCCCATATGGGGTCATGACCTACAGTTTAAGAAGCACTGGGCTAGACCAAGAAGGTCACTTGGCTGCCATATTGGCTTCTCACCAGACTCAGTCGCTATTGCTAATGGCTCCTGTTGCCCATTGGACCTCATGGCTTTGATATATTCCCATGTCTCATGGTGGCCTGGGTACTCCCCTCTCCAAATGCTTGTTTACTTAAGATCAGGAAAGGATAGACCCAATAGAAGTAGAAAGAGGTGCCACATGTTCACAACGACATGGCAACCAGGTGGGAATAGGACAGCTGCTGCCTGTCCTTACTCAACAGTTTGTAGCAGTTCTTGCCTCATTGATTGCCAGAGAGAAAAACGCAAAAGGGTCTAGAGAGGGGCCTTTTGATCTTTTTTCATTCAAACTCAGTGCTAACTCTGTCCTTCCTAAGTCATTAGGCCTTTCTTTTCATCTGATCAGAAAACTCCTCATCACAGAACCAGTTCCTTAGTTACTCAAGTCTGAAAGCAGGGCCCACCAAGCTTCCACATGTTGGAAGAGAACCAGGGAGGTTATATTGTGCAAGCTCTGTATGATGCACCAAAAATGGCAAATCTGAGTATGCTTTCAGGATTAGGCCTTCATTGGCTAGTCCCCTGTTATGCATGTATAATACATACACAACATATACATAATACATAACACATGTAATACATGTATATTATCTCTCCCATTAGAACATAAGTTCTTGAGGGCAGGAATTGTTTCCCTTTTGTCTAAATAAAGTGATAAATGCTTATTAAAGCATTTGTGCATTTGATCTTGAAACTCACACCATTTTAGTTGGGCCTATGGCTATACTACCACAGGATAGTCATTTCAAAATCCTTAAACTCACTTCCTATAAAATCTGACATGTAAACACTTTTAAAGCCTCTAATGGAAGGATCTAATGGTAATAGTGATGTAAATGTGGACTGATTTTTTCCCCTTGATCTTCCCTTCCTGTTACCGACAGAGATAATGCTACCCATTCATCATCTAGTTGGAGGAGAGCTTTGAATAGCTCTTCCTTAGGGGTATGGAGTTATGTTGAGGCATTCTACTTCCTGGCTTGCCCCATCTTGCAGAATAAAAGCTTTCCAGGTGGTTAGCCAGGGTTTGGGGTATATTTCCTGGTCATGAAATAGAGTTTTTCCTCTGTGTGAATCTAATTGACTCCTGAAACACTGGATCTTGACCTCATTACCACCATATTCTTGCACTGAGTTAAAACATATAGATCTTCATTAAGATTTTATTTGAAGGGCCAATAGTTCTAACAAAAACCATGAACTTTCAGCTTTCGGGAAGTCTTCTGTGCATTGAGTGTTCTTATTCAGGATGTTCTGAAAAATTTGAGTTCAGTTAATATGATCTTTCCGTATTCATTTTTAAAAATATTCATTCACTTCGGATCTTACCGCCCACTATGTAGTAGAGTTTCTAATCACAGAACCATAGGATCTCCCAGTTGTAAAGCCATCTAGTCCAAACTGTAGTTGGATAAGAATTATCCCTATTAAATATCTGAAGCATGGTCTTCCAGACCACTCCACTCTGGGGTGGCTCTAATTGTTAAGACCTTTTTCCTGAAAACAGAACTATAATTACCTCTTTGTGATTTCCACCCATTCTTCCTGGCTCTACCCCCTGGGGCCAAGGAGAACAAGTCTAATTTTTCTTACATCCAATAGCCTTTCAAATACTTGAACACACTTATTCTATCCCTTCTCCAAGTCTTCTCTTTTCTGGGGCTTGGTAACAGCTATAATCTGTATTGCTCTGGCCTTGGGCACATAGCTTCTTAATGACCTTGGAAGGGATTTTGACACTGTACAGAAGATATGAGGTTGCTGATGTAAGAGGAAAGCAGGAGGGGTAAGAATACAATAATGTGGCAGGAGAGGCGGTCTTTTGCTCTACAGGGTTTCTGGGACTAAATATAAGATTATTTTTGGTTGTAAAGTCAGTGTCTTGGACTCTTTTTATTTTTTCTTTCTTTGTCTTCAGTAAAGAAAATAGAAATTCATTTACTCAGGAGAAAGCTTATCTAATGCCCAACCTTGCCTTCCATTATACAGTCTCCACTAATCCTATTATATAACTAGGTGGTCCTACTGAAGTTTGTACAGTGGGTCATTGGCTTAACTTCAGTGTGTGTGTTCCATGTATCCCTGGTGACCCTTCACTCCCCCCCCCCAACCCCATTGTCCTCAGACACAGAAACTTTTCTGAATTAACTTTCTGGTCTTTGAGCTTAATGAACTGGAGAAAAGACATATGTTTGGGAGATGCTGATAGAACCTGGAGCTAGGGTAAAAGTAATGAATGTTTTGTTCTATCCTTTGCCATCTCCTGAATGACCCTGGATATAATTATCCTTAGGGAACTGAGAGAGGATTTGTTTTTTGGCCTCTCTCCTGAAGAATTTTTTTTATGACCCCCTTTCAAAATCATTTTTATAATGTAAATCTTCACACATGCTCCCCTAAACTGAGAAATTGTCAGGCAAGTTTCTCTTTTCCATATTAGAGATTATTTGAAACATTGATCTCCTGGCCAACCTTGATAAATCACTGCCATCTGATAAGTCTCCAAGGAATAGATTTACAACCAGACAACTATGTGATATATTCTGTGCAGGAAGGGAACAGGGCTGGATGGTCACACACAGTTCTAAGGGAAAACATGAGAGTGGGATTTATAAACCTAACGAAAGCGGCAGACCTTCAAGTTCAAAGCCATAAATTGGCTCCTGGAGTCCTGATTGCTGGAGGAGGGGCAAATCAAAGCAATTCGGGTTAGAGTTCATTTCTCCCGAATTAGGTTGGTACAATGCTTTAAAAATTGAACGGTTTCATTCAATATTAACTTGACTTACAATAGCAAAGCCAAATTCAAATCTGAATGAAGAGACTGAATATAAATCTAATTCATCAAAGACTGAATCTAGCCACCAAATGCCAGACCCTCAGCATTACTTTCTATATCGTGATTGAGATGGAGAATGTGAAGGTCGTTTGGCTGGTGAATCCAGTACGGGATAAAGGGCAAAACTGGAACTATAATGAGTCTGAATTCCATTATGGAAAAAACTGGATTAAGACAAAGGCAGAAGACGGACTCCATCAGCGTCATTAATAGAGTGTTACAATAAATTAAAAAACAACAGCCTCCAAACCCGTCATTGCTGTGATCATAAAAACCAGTTTACGTTTACATAATGCTTCACGATCACAGAACATTTTTATAGATTATTTCATTTGAGCCTCATAGCCCCACTATGCAAGAACGGACAAATATTGTTGTCCACATTTTACAGATAGGGACATTGAGGCACAGTGAAGTTAAGTTTAATGAATATTTATTGAGGGAATGGAAGGAAATAAATATTTCTATAGCACCCACTATGTGGCAGCCGCTGTGCTGAGTGCTTTACAAATATTACCACATTTGATCCTTGCAATAACTGCACAAAGTAGGGCCTGTTATTATCCTCATTGTACAGTTGAGGAAACTGAGGCAGAGGTTAAATGACTTGCCCAGGATCACACAGCTAGTAAGTCTGAGGCTGGATTTGAACTCAGGTCTTCCTGATGCCAGACCCAGCAATCTCTTTGATTGGCATTGATAGAAGAAGTTCTAGGAGCTCCCCAACACTAACGTGTGGCTTTAAAATATGTGTTTGTATACATATACATACATATATATATGTATATACATATATATATGCATGTGTATGTATGCATTTTGATAACTATTTTTCAACATAATTCGCTTTCTTTATAATTTTATTTGTTTTATGTGTTTTAAAAACATTACTCTTAGAAGGGGTCCATAGGCTTCCCCAGACTGCCAAAAGGGTTCATGACACAAAAATGGTTAAGAACTCCTGGGTTTTAGGAAATAGAGAATGTTCCATGGAGGAGTGGCATGTGATTTGGGACCTTGAGCGAAAGTAGAGATTTCAACAGATGGAGTTGGGAAGGCTGAGTCCATTCTGGGCCAGCAGCTGCTGCTAGCAAAGGTACAGAGATGGGAAAGGGCAGGACGAGAACAGAATGGAAGATCAACTGATTTGGCCAGGATTTAACTTCATATACACGAAGGAGAGTGAGGATGAGCTGTGTCTGGAACAAAATTGCGGAGAGTTTTGAATGCTGGCATCAAGCATGAATATTTTATTCATGGTGGGAAATCTTCAGTCACCAAAGATTTTTGAGTCAAAAAGTGACATGATCATAGCAGCATAATAGGAACATTAATAATGCAGCAGCACAGAGGTTGGTCTATGTTCCCTCCATGCCTGTAATGTTCTGCCCCCTCAACTCTGACACTGACTTCCCTTGGCTTTTTTCTGTAGGTGTTTTTTCCTGGTTCCCCAGTTCCTAGCATCTTCACCTCCCATATTATTGCTTTCCATCTGCTCTCTTTCTTTTCACTCTCTTTCTCCTCTCCTCTCTCTTTCTCATATATACACATATGTACATATTTATCTATATATGTATATATACATACATATATGCACACATGTATATATCTATACATATATGTGTGTATATGTGTGTGGATGTGTGTGTGTATATATATATATATATATGTGTGTATGTATGTATTTATATACAAAAACCATGCCACTAGTTATTAACGTAACTGTTTGATCAACAGTTGTCATTGGCACAACACATTTAGTCAACATATGGACTAAAAGTCAAATCACTATCTATCTATAACTATAACTGTGTATCCAAGTTTATAGTTATATACAATTATAAATAGATATATAAGTAGTTATTTTACATGTTGTTCCCCCCATTAGAATATGAGCTCCTTGAGGGTAGAGACCAATGATTTTTGTCTTTCTTTCTATTCCCCAGAACTTGCTATAGAGTAAATGCTCAATAAATGTTTATTGACTGATTGAATGACTGAAATAAACACAGACTGGAGGCAGGAAGACAAGTTAAGAAACTGTTACAGAGGATTTCAAGCAAGATGGTCGAATGAGAAATTGTATATAAGACTAGCTTACTCCATCATCTCAAAATAGGTAAATATGTACCAAGTAAAAGAACAATAAGTAAAATGGTGGGAAAGAAGAAAATGTCCTCTTGAGCAAATTGTTACCAAAAAAAATCAAGGAAATGGAGAAAATGAGTGAACAAAGAAAAGCTCCTAATACAATAAACGCCTTTTCCCCAGTAGACCTGTGATTTCCCTGGTATTGGAACTCCTTCTACTGAAGCAGATCAGCACCTTTTCTGGGACCTTTTAGAGAGGTTCTTGCTCCAGGGATACCAAGATGCTAAGTGACTTGTCACTGTGTGACCAGGGTCTTTGAAGCAGGCCTTGAATGCAGGTCTTTGTGGCTCCAAGAGGAGCTTCCTATCTACTATGCTACACTAGCTCTCTGGGAGTGTCAAAAACAGACTGGGAAAACTGTCCAAAAGGAAAAAAAAATTCTTAAAAAACTACAACCACACTAGACAGTATGAGGTTGGGATATTGCTGTGATGTAAGAAACGACAAGATGGTGGACTTAGAAAAATATGGGAAGACTCAGACTTATGAAGGAAGAGGTCATCCACCCTCAGAGAAATAGGACAAATAAATATAGTATGGTCTTACATAGATGCAAATGAAAGCATATGTCTATATATGAGTATGATTGTAGATATCTAAGTATATGTGTTTGTAAGTGTATGTATGTATATGTCTTTGTGTATATGTATATATATGCATATATGTATGCGTGTGTATATATACATGTGTATATGTATATATGTATATATGTGTATATATGTGGATGTGTGTATTGTATTATTGTTTTCAAGTAGGTAAAATACAATCTATGTGGGTATTTAAGTACATTACATCTTTGCAAAAATTTATCAAAAATTTACATTAATTAATGTAATTTTTATTGTGTTTAATTATGACCTTCTTGCTTCCTGGGGGGAGGGGAAGGAAGGGAGGGGAAATAAACAAAGCAAAAAGTGCACAGCAAAGAACAAAAGAAAACTCACAAGGAAGCAAAGAAAAGATGGACAGCTGTGAACACAAGGGGTAGTATATATTACATACGCTTTCTTGAGATGGAAATTTATTGCTGTATATTTTGAATCCTATCTTACGTTCTGCTGTGCATATGACAATGCTTTTTATTTATTTTCTTATTTTGAATTTAAATTTTGGTATTTAAGTTTATGTTTCTTTTTCTTTTCTTATTTAAGTTTTAGTATTTAAGTTTAAAATAAGTTAATAATTAAAAACCCTACAACTACAACCCTAGAAAAAAGAACGGAACAATCCAAAGAACCCTGAGAGTGGCTAAAAAGTCAATTAAAAGGATTAAAGGGAAAAAAAATAAAGAGTGAAGTTAGAGCTTGTAGGAAAGGAGATCCAATGGTTTAGAACAGAAGCTAGAAATTCTCAAAGCAGTTCACACCCTGAAACAAGGAATGGGGGAGTCAGCTGAAATTTTTAAAATGCAATTATTCAACAAAATTTATTAGAGCAAAGTCAAAAGAAGGCAAAATTGGAAGAGCAAAGAAAGTTGCTATAACAAAATATAATTCACCTGGAAGACAGGGTCCAATAAGAATCATTGGTCTCTCAGAAAAAATATGATGAAATAAAAAGCCTGAATAACATATTTCAGGAAATCATCAAAGTCAATTCCCTAGGAGCATTTCCTGAAATTGAGGCTCCACAGGTGAAAGTCATTCAAGCATAGAAGTGAGGAGAATAAGAAGGACTCTTATGAACCACATCTTTTTTGGGGATAGGCAAGGGAAGGTTAAAAAAAAATAAAGAAGATGATTATAGTACTGGAGTCAGGATAATGTAAGGAGAAAGCTGGGCTTGGCTCTTGGGGGAGCAGGCAGGTATGATAGTGTCTGACTGGAAGGACTGATTGTAAAGGTGTGATGGTGGGGAATGGTGGGGAAAAGTGGAAGACCCAGGGATTTGGATCTGGGCTAGGAGGGAAAGGGAATGAGAGGAACCTGAGGCATGATTGTTTCAAGCAATACAAATGACATATCTAGTATTGATTTATTACTTTAAATAGAAAAAAGATATATCATAACAAGATTTGGTGAAGGGAAAAACAAACAGCAATCACAATTCTGAATGTGAATGGGACGAACTCATCCACAAAATGGAAGAGTGTGGCAGAATGGATTAGAAAGCAAATTGAACAATTTGCTAATGGAAGAAGCACACTTAAAATATAAACATACAGAGTTACAATGAAGGGGTAGAGTAGAATTGATTATACATCAGCTAAATCCAAAAAAGCAGGAGTGGCAATCATAAGTTTAGATGAGGCAGTAGTGAAAACAAATATTGTTAAGAAGACAAAAATGGAAATTTCATTGTGCTTAAAGGCATCAAAGATAATAAAACAATATCAGTATAAGCACATATGCACTGAATTGTATATCATCTAAGGAAAAAGCTAACCAAAATATAAAAAGACCTACACAGTAAGACAATAATTGCAACATTCATTAAGTGATTATTATCTATCAGGCACTAGGCTAAGAGTTGGGAATACAAAGACAAAAAAAGAACAATACCTTCCTTCCATGGTCTTATGTTCTAATGGGAAGACTGTACACACACACACACACACACACACACACACACACACACACACACATGATATATGCCAAATGAAGACAAAGGTAGTTTTGGGGGGAAATGTACTAGCAGCTGGGGGGGAGGGGGGACCAGAAAAAGCTTCCTGTAGAAGATGATGATTGAGTTGAGTATTGAAGGAAATCAGAGATTCAATGGAAGTAAGAAATGAGTAGATTCTAGGCATGGGGGACACATACCAGTGAAAACATATAGAAATGAGAGATGGAATGTGAGGAACAGCAAGTAGCCCATATGGTTGGATTGCTGTGTGTAGAGGAGAAGATTGGAAAGATTGGAAAGAGCCAGATTGCTAAGAATTTTAAATTTCCAATATGTATCCTTGTATTTGATCACAGAAGTAATAGTGAGGCCCTGGACTTGATTGAATATGGGAGTAACATGGTGAGAATTGTGCTTCAAGGAAACCAGTTTGGCTGATATGTGGAGGATAGATTGTACTGAGGAGAGACTTGAGGAAGAAGACCATATAGGAAAATATTGCAATTATCCAGAAAATAGGTGATAGGAGTCTGAACTAGTGTGGTGGCTATGTGACTAGAAGGGAGGGAACTTTCTTTTGTTGGCAATGGAGTTTTATTTAAAAGTGTGGCATGTGAATTATCCCCCCCAGAGAGGTAGTTGTTAAACTTTCTTTCTTTTCAAAAATTAACTAATTTATTTATTTTTAGTTTTCGACATTCACTTCCACAAGATTTTGAGTTCCAAATTTTCTCCCCATCTCTCCCCTCCCCCACTCCAAGACAGCATGCATTCTGAATACTCCTTTCCCCAATCTGCCCTCCCTTCTATCACCCCCCCTCCCCTTCTCTTATCCCCTTCTCCTTCTATTTTCCTGTAGGACAGGATAGATTTCTATATCCCTTTGCCTGTATATCTTATTTCCCAGTTGCATGGAAAAACACTTTTTAGCATTCATTTTTAAAACCTTGAGTTCCAAATTCTCTCCCTTCCTCCCTCTCTACCCACTCTCATTGAAAAGGCAAGCAATTTGATATAGGTTATGCATGTGTAGTCATGTAAAACACTTCCATAATAGTCATGTTGTGAAAGACTAACTGTATTTCCCTCCATCCTATCCTACCCTCTGCTTATTCTATTCTCTCCTTTGATTCTGTCCCTCCTCAAAAGTGTTTGCTTCTGATTACCCTCTCCCAATCTGTACTCCCTTCTATCATCCCCCCTTTCTTATCCCTTCCCCTCTATTTTCCTGTAGGGTAAAACAGATTTCCTTACCCAATTGAGTGTGTTATTCCCTCCTTAAGCCAAATCCGACGAGACTGAGATTCACTAATTCGTTCTCACCTCCCTTTTCTTCCCCTCCACCATAAAAGCTTTTTCTTACCTCTTTTATGTCAGATAATTTACCCATTCTACCTCTCCCTTTCTCCTTCTCACAGTACAATCCTCTCTCACCTCTTAATTTTATTTTTTTAGATATCATCCCTTCATATTCAACTCACCCTGTGCCCTCTGTCTATATATATATTTGGGAGGGAACATTTTTGAGAGATGTTATAAAGATAGAACAACAAAATTGATTGGATATGGGAGCTGAGCAAGAATGAGAATTTGAAGATAACAGCAAGGTTTTGAATCTGCGTGACTGGCAGGATTATAGTGTCTTCAACAATAATAGGGAAGTTTAGAAGAGAGGTATTTTTTTGGGGGGAAGAGAATAACTTCTGGAAATGTTGAGTTTGACTTACCTATGAGGAATCCAGTTTGAAATGACCAATAGACAGCTGAAACTGAAACATCGGACTGAAACAGGAGGGAGACTGGATATATAACTTTGAATATATGATCTTGGAGTCTTATGCAAAGAGATGATAATTAAACCCATGGGAGCACGTAAGTGAGAGGATAAGAAGAGAAAATGTAAGAGTTCTTAGGAAAAAGCCTTGGAGTATACTCAAGTAAGAAGGCATGGCATGGACTGAGAAGGAGCAGTCAGATAGGTAAGGGGAAAACTGTTAGAGAGCAGTGTTATGAAAAGCCAGAAAAAAAGACTATTCCATGAAAAGAGGGTGATCATTAGAGTAAAATGCTACATAAAAATAAAGAAGAATGATGATTGAAAAGAAGTCTTTAGATTTGGCAATTAAGAAATTAGTGACTGTGTGACCATGTGCAAGTCACTTAACCCTGATTGCCTCACCAAAAAGCAAAAAAAAAAAAATTAGTGGTAACTTTGGAGAGATGAGTTGCAGTTGAGTGATGAGGTGGGAAGCCAGATTGCATTGGGTTGGAGGGGGGATTGAAAAGAGAGGAAGTGAAGGCATTGAATGTAGATGGTTTTTCTAAGGATTTGGCTAAGAAAGGAAAGATATGGAACAATAGTAGGTATAGTGGGATATAGTAAGGATTGTTTAAGATGGGGGAGACTTGGACAAGTTTGGGGGCAGCAGGGAAGGAAGCAGAGAGGGAGAGACTGAAGGTGAAAGAGAGATGTGAGATGACAGACGGAACAATTTGCTGGAGGAGAAAAGAGGGGATGGAATAAAGGGTCTATGTAGAAGGGCTGTTTTTGGTGAGAAGGATAATAAAGGAATAAAGGAGGAAATGGTGGGGGAAGATGTCAAAGCCTTGTGAGATGAAGAGTACAGCCATCTTTTTAATACCATTAGTTTGCCGGTGTGGCATATGGTTGTGAGACATGAAAAAGTCTTTGTAGAATTGAAAATGAATATGACACAGAAGTCAATAGAGAGACACATGGTAGGTATGAATAGTCTATAACATATAACCAATGAGGAACTTCAAAGAAGAACAGGAATAACATATGTCATCAAGAAGATATATGATAGTTACAGAAAATGGACTCATAAAGAGATGATGATGAGGGATGACAAGTGGGCAGTCAGAATGCTCCACTGATATTCTTGAGATGCCAAGAGGAATTGAGGAAGATCTCCAGCACATTGGGTAAATCCTTTATGAAGAGCTTATGGGAGGGCATGGATATTGATTACACAAGATGGTTAGGTATGGATGGGTTGCAATCTGCATTTTTGAAGGGAGTATTCCAACAGATGAGATCCCAGGTCTATTTGAGTATTTGTTTGTTTATCTATCTATGAAACTTCATGAGAATTTACTGTTTTCAGGTAGGTAATATATAATCTATTTGAGTATTTAAACATATTACATCTTTGCAAAAATTTATTACATAATAAGGCATAAGGAGCTCATAACTAAAAGTAGAAAAATGAAATGAAACTTTAGTATGCTATGATGAATAAAACTGATCAATCAGGAAAGTATGAATAAAGTACACAAATGGATTCAAAATAATTTCATCTTAAGAATGAAAGGTTCAAAGAACAAATGATAGAAAAAATAAATGATTATACCAAAGAAAATTTTTATGAGATGATATATTAAAATTCATGGTGTGCTGCTAAAGCAATTTATTAAAATAAAATTTATGCCTCTGAACTCTTATATTAACAAAAGAAAGAAAAGACTAATTGTTTGAGCATCTATGTTTTACAAATACCTACAAAATCAAGAGAGCTACTAATTATCTTTTTTTTAAACATATGTTTTTAAAACTTTAGGTTTCAAATCTTCTCCCTTCCTTCCTCCCCACCCACCCTCATTGAAAAGGCAAGCAACTCAATATAGGTTATACATGGGCAGTTATGCAAAACACTTCCACAGTACGCATGTTGTGAAAAACTAACTCTATTTCCCTTAATACTATCCTGCCCTCCCTTTTATTCTAGTCTTTCTTTTGACCCTGTCCCTCCTCAGAAGTATTTGCTTCTGATTACCTCCTTTCCCAATCTGCCCTCCTCTCTATCATCCCCCTGCTCTCTTGTCCCCTTCTCCCCCTATTTTCCCGTAGGGTAAGATAGATTTCCTTACCCAATTGAATGTGTATGTTATTCCCTCCTTAAGCCAAATCCTATGAGAATAAGATTCACTCATTCCCTCTCACCTTCCCCATTTCCCCTCCACTATAAGAGCATTTTCTTTTCTTTTTTTTTGTGAGATAATTTACCCCATTCTACCTCCCCCTTTCTTCTCCAATATAATCCTCTCTCATCCCTTAATTTTATTCTCCAGATATGACCCCTTAATCTTCAACTCACCTGTGCCTCTATCTATCTATCTATCTATCTATCTATCTATCTATCTATCTATCTATCTATCTGTCTGTCTATCTATCCACATAATTTTTTTCTTCCAACTACCCTAGTACTGACAAAGGTCGCATGAGTTATAAATATCATCTTTCCATGCAGGAATGTAAACAGTTCAACCTTAATAAGTCTCTTATGATTTCTCTTTCCTGTTTACCTCTTCATGTTCCACTTGAGTCTGTATTTGAAAGTCAAATTTTCTATTCAGCTCTGGTCTTTTCATCAGAATGCTTGAAAGTCCTCTATTTCACTGAATGACCATTTTTTCCCCTGAAGGATTATACTCAGTTTTGCTGGGTAGGTGATTCTTGGTTGTAATCCTATCTCCTTTGCCCTCCAGAATATTATATTCCATGCCCTGTGGTCCTTTAATGTAGAAGCTGCTAAATCTTGTGTTATCCTGATTGTGTTTCCACAGTACTTGAATTGTTTCCTTCTGGTAGCTTGTAATATTTTCTCCTTGACCTGGGAACTCTGGAATTTGGCTACAATATTCCTAGGAGTTTTCCTTTGGGGATCTCTTTCAGGAGGAGATCTGTGGATTCTTTCAATTTCTATTTTGCCCTCTGGTTCTACTATATCAGGGCAGTTTTCCTTGATAATTTCTTGAAAGATGATGTCTAGGCTCTTTTTTTGATCATGGCTTTCAGATAGTCCAATAATTTTTAAATTCTCTCTCCTGGATCTATTTTCCAGGTCAGTTGTTTTTCCAATGAGATATTTCACATTGTTTTCTATTTTTTCATTCTTTTGGATTTGTTTTACAGTGTCTTGATTTCTCATAAAGTCACTAGCCTCCAATTGCTCTATTCTAATTTTTAAGGAAGTATTTTCTTCAGTAATCTTTTGGACTTCCTTTTCCATTTGGCCAATTTTCTTTTTAGGGCATTTTCTCCTCATTGGCTTTTTGAATCTCTTTTGCCATTTGGGTTAGGTTATTTTTTAAGGTGTTATTTTCTTCAGTATTTTTTTGGGTCTCCTTTAGCGAGCTGTTGACTTGTTTTTCACGATTTTCTTGCATCACTCTCATTTCTCTTCCCAGTTTTTCCTCTACTTCCCTTATTTGCTTCTCAAGATCCCTTTTGAGCTCTTCCAAGGCCTGGGACTGATTCACATTTTTTTGGAGGCTTTGGATGTAGGAGCTCTGACTTTGTTGTCTTCTTCTGGTTGTATATTTTGATATTCTTTGTCACCAAAATAAGACAATATAGTCTGATTCTTTTCATGCTGATTGCTCATGATCCAGGCCAATTACTTGAGTTTTAAACTCTTTGTTAAGGTAAGAGTCTGCTTCCAATGTGGAGAATGTACTGTCCCAAGCTTTGGGGGTTTATAAAGCTGTTTTCAGAGATACTTGTTGGGACCCATAAATTTTCAGTTCTTGCAAGGTGGTATGATAAAGGGTAAGGTGTTTACTCCTTTCCTGGCCTGTGCTGTGGTCTATTAGTGACCACAAGCACTCCTTTCTGTCCTGGAACTGTGAGGAAGGTTTCCTGTCCACAACCACTACAAGCTCCACTGTGCCAGCACTCCTCCTCACCCCAGGACTGCCGCCCAGAACTGTGACCCAGATCCAAGCAAGGGCAAAGCAAGAGATTCCTGCCTCAGCACTAGCAGAGAGATCCCTGCAATCCGCCTCTGATCAGCCACTCGATTCTCCCTCAGTCTGTGGGCCAGAAGCTTGGGAAGCAGCTGCCCACTCCAGGGCCATGTTCTTGAGGAACTGGAGCTGAGACCCTGCCTTCTCTCTCAGCACCACAGAAACAGACTTTTCCCACTGACCTTCTAAGTTGTCTTTGGCATTTGTGGATTGAGGAGTCTGGAAACTGCCACAACTGCCTGAGATTCAATCTTCTGAGGCCTGCTCCAGGTTAGCTGCAGCCTGTGCGTCCATGCCACGGTGCGCTGCACTCCCAGACTGGCAGGATATACCTTTCTGATCAATCATGCAGGTTGTCTTGGGCTGGAAATTTGTTTAACTTTGTCTTTTTGTGGGTTATGCTGCCTTAGAATTTGTTTAGAGCCATTTTTATAGGTATTTGGAGGGGTTTGGGGGAGAGCTCAAGCAAGTTGCTGCTTTCATTCCGCCACCTTGGCTCCACCCTCCGAGAGCTACTAATTATCAAACAGGCACAAAAGTAGACATTTTCAAAAAAAAAAAAAACCTCTACAAAACTGTTAAGTTGATAAACAAAACCAAGAGTTGGTTTTTTCTTCTTTTTTTTTTAAGAGTTGGTTTTTTCAAATGACTCATGAGCAGAGTTAAACTTTTGGCTCATTTGTATTTTTTAAAAAGAAATTATTCTAATTAAAAATAATAAAGGAGATTTAAGAATGAATGGGGAGAAAATAAAATTATTAGAGCTACTATATCTAATTATATGCCACAAAGGTGGAAACTTAAATAACATGAATTAATGGATGAATATTTACAAAAATAAAAAATGACCAGCTCAACAAAAGAGAATAGAGAATATAAAAATCTAAGTCCCAGAAAGAAAAATTGAGCAAGACACAAATGAACCTTCAAAGAAAAACAACCTTGATACAACCCTGAGGAATTTACAAATGAATTCTATCAAACACTTAAATCGCATTTAATTCCTGTGCTAAATAAATGGTTTGCAAAAATAGAGGAACATGGAGGCAGCTAGGTGGCGCAGTGGATAGAGCATTGTACTTAAAGTCAGGAGAACCTGAGTTCAAATCTGACCTCAGACCAAATGCTTGACACTTACTAGCTGTATGACCCTGGGCAAGTCACTTAACCCCAACTGCCCTAAAAAAAAAATAAAGATGAAACCTTACCAACTACGTCTAGCCCATATAGTATTGATATTCCAAATAAGGAAAGGTAAAGTAGATAAAGAGAACTACAGACCAATACTACTAATTAAAGATAATGTAAAAATCTCAAATGTTAGCAAAGACCTGCAGCAATATAGTCAAATAATTATTCAAAATGACCAGGGTTAGAATTAGACCAGGAGTGCAAGGATGGCTCAACTTTAGGAAAACTATAACAAAAACTTTTAGAGATTTAGGATTTGTTTACATGGTGGTAATGATTCAGGCCATAGAAGGTCCCCTATGAAGTCATGAACAGAGGCTGTAAAGATAAGAAATCACATAACAGGACCTTGGTGAAATGGTCAAAGAATAGGAAGAAGATGAAAAGCCAGTAGAAGAGACAGAAAAGGAATTGCCAGAAAGGTGGTGGTAGAATCATGAGTATGTAGTATCACAAAAGCCAAGGGCGGTGAGAGAATCTGCAAAGAGCGGTTGGTGTATTTAGTGTCAAATGTTGGTCAAAGAGGAAAAAAGACCTGGGAATGTGGAGCTCATTAGAGAGAACTATTTCAACAGAGCAGCGGAGATGCAAACCCCATTGAAGTGACTTGAAGAATGTCATCTTGTGCCCAGTGAACTCCAATGGTTCCCTTTTACCTCCAGTATCAAATATAAATCCCTCTGTTTGCCACTTAAAGCTCACCATAAACTGGCTCCTTTTTGTCTTTCTTGTCTTCTTTCATATCACTTATCTCTATGCACAATCCAACCATATCGACTTACTATTTCTCACTGATGATGTCCCAATTCCCGTTTCTAAGCCATTGTACCCACTGTCTCCTTGCCTGGAAGGAATGTTCTGTCTTTTATAATCTCAGGGGTGGGGAAGCTTTCCTTGCCTCTCCAAGGTACCCCACAATGTTCCTTTCCATCTACTCTGTGTGCATCTTTTATGTACCTATTTGTGTACCTGTTGTCTCTTCCCCTAGAACATAAGCTTCTTGAGGGCAGGAGCTGTTTCTGCTTTTTCTTTGTATCTCCAGCATTTATTTAGCATAGTTCCTGGCACAAAACTCCTTGAGGTAGGAGTTATTTTATTCTTTATATTTATATCCCCAGCACCTAAAACAGGGCCTGGCCCATAGATGATGGATTGGTTGATGATAAGTGCCTGATAAATGCTTATTGATCAATTGAATGGATGTTGGAGAAATAGAGGTAGCAAGCATAGATTATGCTAGAGGTAGGATGGTAGCTTGATGGGATGTCAGTATCATGGAAAGCTCTTTTTAGGTTAGGACAGACCTGAGTGTATTTGTAGATTGAAATAGAGAGAGGGAAATTTTGAGATGAGAGAAGAGGGGGGAGAGAGAGCAAGATGGGGCAGGGGAAGGGAGAGAGAGAGAGAGAGAGAGAGAGAGAGAGAGAGAGAGAGAGAGAGAGAGAGAGATGATTAATGAGACAGAATCATGAAAGAGACAAGAGGGAATGGGATTGAGGTTACAGGTAGAGGGACTGACTTTAGCAGGACAGGTTTCTCTTCCTCTGAGACAAAAGGGAAGGAAAAGAGAGCAGGTGAGAACATTAAAAAACTAAAGGAGTAAGAAGGAAGTTAAAGGAGTTTATATTGCTGGTCCCAGTGTCCTCCAAAGTAGATGGTGGGGTTATCTGCATAGTAAAGAGTAAGGGAATAGAGCTGGCAATTTAAGAAGGTTTGGAATAGTTGCTGTGGGGAATATTCTAGGAGTCAATGAGATAAACAAAAGGTTCCCTGATTCAGAGAAGGGGAAGACTTCTTTGAACTGATGTAGAGTGAAGTAAACAGACCCCGGAGAACACTTTATGTAAGGAAGGCAGCATTGCAAAGACAAACAACTTTGAGAGATTTAAGAGTTCTGATCAATGGAATGGCCAACCCATGATTCCAGAGGACTGAGGATGAACGATGCCACCGATATCCTGACAGAGAGTTGATGGACAGATGCAGAATGCTGAGAGGTACAAATATGGATATGGACAATGTGGGAATTCATTTTGCTTAACTATGCATATTTGTTCCAAGGGTCTTGTCTTTTTTATATTGAGAATGGTGGGAGGGAGAAAATAAATACTTATTAATTGAAAAATAAAGATTTTTAAAAAATCATTCAAAAAGATCCCTGTGTAGTAGTGAAGGTTAAGTGAATTGTCCAATGTGACATGAGAAATAGAGCTGGGACTTGAATCTGGATTTCCTAACTCTAGTCATTTTTACTGTATCATATGATTGTGCACCATCATGTCTCTATGTGGCAATATAATTTTAGGTCTTTCAAAGGATATGATATTTAACCACAGCAACAGTGCAATTCCTAATGGTGTTAAAAAAAAAAAGCTCTCTTCAGAGGTAGTAATATGAAATTGCAATGAGCCCCAAGCAACCCTGGGGTTATCTATTGGTTTCCTTGTTCCAGGAAGAAGAAAAATCAAAATGACCCTGGCCTAATTTATCCAGAAGAAGGAGGGAAAAAACAGTATTTGAAGTCAATGAACAAGACTCGGTTGTGGTTAAGTAGCTTAGGGACCTCAACTTTTGTTACTTGTACAATGAAGGAGGTGGCGATTTAGAAGTTTTGAGACCACAACTCAAACCCTTTAGTAGAAACTGGAAATAAACAAAGGGGTTGGAGTGTGTGTGTGGGTGGGTTGGGGGGTAAGGTGGGGGAATGGGCAGAAATATTTCCTAAAGAATAGGTGAAGGTCTCAATTACAGAAAAGAAATATCACGTAATTGTTCTTCTGAAAATTTTCCACCAGTCATTCTCAAGCTTGAGAGATGCTCTGCCTTAGGGAAGAAAGGCAACTAGGGGGAGCTAATGGTCTCCCTATTAGGAGCTGTAAACTCCTTGCTATATTAGTTTCTATAAATATTTGGCATGTGAGTAGGGAGTAGGGAGTAACAATCAGGTCCGAATTACTTATTTGTTACTTTGTAAGTGGTGAGTTTAGTACTGTCTATCTTCGGACACATTAGGTACTAGTGATTGCTTCTGATGTGACAGCAGTTGAAATGGCCATAAGAAAAACTGGAGTTGGGTAGGAATAGTCCCCTAGAGCCTTCCTGCGTGGCTTCGAGCATCAGTCCCTTCCAGCTGGTCTTCAAAACTGCTGCCTGTTGGAGCTGGCTCCCCCAGGGTCTTACAGATTTAGAGCTAAAAGTGAGCTCAGAGACCATTTGGTCCAAACCTTTCATTTTACAGATAAGGAAGCCGAGTCCCTGTGAGGTGAGGGGAAAACGACCGTGGTTATGTAAGTAGTCATCAGAGTCAGGATTTGAACCCACGTGCACTGATTGCAGGCAGTGTTTTTTCCATTGTAACACACTTTTTCACTTTGACCAGACTTCTTACATATCACTTTAGAACAATTTCTCATAAATACTGCCAGGGAGGACCAAGATCTTCACATTATATTCCAAAGCTATCTATCTACCTACCTACCTACCTTTTATCCTTTGTATGTACATAGCTATTTGCATGTTGTCTCATCAAAATGTGAGCTCTAAGGGCAAGCACCATGTTTTTGCATTTCTTCTTATCTTTTTTGCTTAGCACAATGTAAGCAATTTACAAATGCTTATTAACTGACTGATTCCTCCTCTCATCCTCTCTGGTTAATTTCCTTAATGTCCTTTGACTAATCAACCAGTTGACCAGCTCATAATTGTTCATTGAATTCCTAGAAGAACTATAACCAGAATAGGGCAACCTGGGTTTTCCCCCAGGGCATTGAAATATAGAAGGTACTGACAATACTTTTACACTTTCAACAGGTAGAAACAACTGACCTTAGTATACAGCTAACAATAATAATTAATTAAAATAGGAAGCAATCATGTGGCACACTTCCTCTCCCAATAGTGTCCCATGGTTTGGGGTCTCCCCCAAGGTCCCCCCATCTTATATCTAGTACTTCCCATGATATATTCTGTGGTGTTAGCCCCAGGGCACTGAAATTAATAGTTACAGTTCTGTTACAAGGTATCCAGCCATGTTAGGAACCCGGAGGGATCCAGAGAAGTATGAGATCTATAATCTTTACCTTCAGTTTGATGTCACCTTGGCAAGAGGTCTATAATATCATACCTTGGGAATATACGCTTGGTCCTGTGATGTTTAACATTTTTTATCAATGGCTTGGGTAAAGGCATAAATGGAATGCTCATCACACTTGCAATATGACACAAAGCTGAAAGACAGTGAGGATCAAAAAAAGATATTGATAGGGTAGAGCATTAGGTTAAATCTAATAAAATGAAATTCAATAGGGATAAATGTAAAGTCTTATACTTGTGCTCAAAAACTCAGCTTCACGAGGTAGGGGAAGTATAGTTAGACAGCAGTTTGAGAAAAATTTGAAAAAGAGATGTAGTCAATAGACAATGAGCTCAATATGTCAGCAGTTGACATGTTAGCCATTGTGCTGAAATTAAAAGGAGAGCTCCTAGAATCAGGAGGTAATAATCTCTCTGTGTGAAGTCTTGGAGTATTGTGTTCAGTTCTGAGTACCATCTGAATTCAAATCCAGCCTCAGACACTTACTAGCTATATGATCCTGGGCAAGTCACTTAACCCTGTTTGCCTCAGTTTCCTCATCTGTAAACTGAACTGCAGAAGGAAATGGCAAATCACTCCAGTATCTTTGCCAAGAAAACCCTAAATGGGGTCACAGAGAATCAGAAATAACTGAAATGACTAAACAACAACAATGAAATCTGAGCACCACGGTTTGGTTGACATTAATAAACTGAAGCGCACCCAGAAGAGGGTGATAAAGGGCCTTCCTTCCATGTCCTGGGATACTTAGCTTGGATAAGAGAAGGTTTGGGGCAATATGATAGCTTTCTTCAAGTATTTGAAAGGCTCTTATATAGAAGATGGATTAGACCAAAGAAGGTAGAAATGAGAGCAGTGGGGAGAAATTGCAAATAGGCAAATTTAGGCCTAATGTCAGAATAAAACTCCCCAACAATAATAGCTACCCATAACTGGAATGGGCTCCCTCAATAGGCAGGCAGCCTCCTTTCATTGGAAGTCTTCGAGTAGAGAGATCATATGACCACTTGCTCTGTTTGGCATTTCTTTTTGGGAATGCGTGGGACTAGATAGCAGTGGGGGACCCGTCCAACTCTCAAATTCTGTGATTTTCTCTGAGTTCATAGTCTGGTTGGAGAAACAAGAACAACCTCCACCCTACCACCCCAACTAGAAAGTAAAATAAGAAAGCCAAAATGCTAACTCCTGAGGTGTAGACAAGAAATGCTATTCAGGGAAAAGTAGTATTCAAGGATTACATCCCTGCTGCTTATGAGTCACCTACCTATTCCTGAGATCATGGCCATAATTTCCACCCAACCAGCCTCTGAGTCACAATGGGGGAACAGTCAAAAACCAGTCAATAAGGATTTATTAAGTGTTTGCCATCACTAGGCACTGTGCTAAGCACTGGAAGTACACATACAAGTAAAAAGAAAGACAATTCTTGCCCTCCAGGAGCTTATATTCTAATGGGGAAGATGGTACATTAAAGGGGAGCAGAAAAGGGATGAGTGGGGAAGAAGGTACCTGAGTGGAGGCAAAGTGGAAAAATCAGTCAGAACAGAGAAGGGAGAGAAGTGAGCTATGTCCCAGGTACTGCCTTAAATGGAGGTTCTGGGTAGGAACTCACCAATGAGAGCAGGGGGTTGATGGTAGGGAGAGACATCTCCTGGGTGAAAAGGCAGCTAGGAATTTGTTGGAATACTCTGGAGAAGAAACCAAAAAGGGCTAACCTTCTCCCCTAGAGATATTTGGTTGCAAAATAAGTGAAAGAGTCAATTCCTTTGCTGCATGAGTTAGCACTGAAAGAATGTATGATAAGAAGGGAAATATTCAGGCTCAAACTGGTACACACAAAATTGAAAGAAGACATAGAAGAAGCTTTCTAGCATGTTGGATGAGTCCCCCTGGGGAGACTTTATGGAAGGACATGGATAAGAATGACATAGGAGGAGACAGCAGGTATGGGTTGAGATGTGCACTGATAGAATAAGGATCCATATTGATCAGGTTCCTGGATCTACTGAGGTGCTGAAATAAATTGCTTAGAGGCCCAGAGTTCACATTTACTCTACAGCTCCAAGGTTGCCCAGTGGATAGAACACTGCGCTTGGAGTCAGGAAGACCTGACTTCAAATCTGACCTCAGATATTTCCCAGCTGTGCGACCCTGGACAAGGCACTTGACCTCTGTCTGCCTCGGCTTCCTCATCTGTAAAATGGGAATAATAATAGCACGTACATCCCAGGGTTATTTTGAGGATCACACGAGATAATAATTGTAAAGCACTTAGCACTGTGCCTAGTACATAGTGGCTCCTCAATAAATGCTTATTCCTTTCCATTTCCTCCTTGGGATGACCTCTGTAGAGTCTCGTTTTACATAATCTCTAGAATGTAACCTCTAATTCATCTCCTGATACAATTGACAGAGAATGCCCTCTGTCTTCACCTTACATAGAAGGACAACTCCCATGACTCTTTCTTCACTTTCCATCCTGTACTTTTTGGGATCAATGCTATTTATTATTATTAATAATAATTAAAATATCTAGGATGTATATAGTGCTTTAGGGTTTATAAACATCTTACTTTATCTTCGCAACGATCCTGGGAGGTAACTGAAGCAGACCGAGGTCGTGACTTGTCTGGGGTCACGCAGCTAATATGTGTCTGAGGCCAAATGGGAACTCCAGTCTTCCTGCTTCTAGGTTCAGATCTCTATCCACCTTGCTGTCTTTAACACATTAAGGTGCAAAGTCATTTATATTTTCTTGGTCTAAATCACCATTGTATTATTTTTAAGATTGTAACCTCCTACAGCACAGGGACCATGTCTTTTTGTAGCATGATATATCACCACCAAATGTAGCTTCCCTCATGAGTGTTTGGAAGATGTTAAGGTCTTCAGAGATGGACAAAATAGGTAAAAAGGAGGGGAAAAAAAATAACGAGACTAGAGCTTTCTCCCAAAGGCCCAGGAAAAGTGACGTACTATAAAAGAAATTGTACTGGATTTGGAGTCTGAGGGCTTGGGTTCAATTCAATTAATGGAGCATTAATTAAGCTCTAATTATACTCAAGGCACTGAACTAATGGGTAAAAACACAAAAATGAGACAGTTCCTGTTTTCAAGGAATTTCTATTCTTGGAGAAGGGGGAGAGTTACAACATGTATACAGATGAAGAAATTCAAGTTAATTTGATCAGAAAGGATGAGCGAGTGAGCACTACCACCTGAGGCAGACAGGAAAGGTTTCCTGGAGGAGGCAGTACTTGAACTGAGCCTGGACAAAAGATAAGGATTCTAGGAGGTGAAGGATGAAGAGGGAGTGCCTTTTGGCAATGGAGAATGACCTGTGAGAGGCAGTAGAATGTTGAGTTTGGGGAACAGTTAATGGCCTGGTTTGGTTGGAGCATAGAACACGTGAGGGAAAGTAATATGCAACAAGGCTGTGGAGGGGTGTTGGAACCAGAGTATGGAGTGTTTCAAATGGCAGGCTAGAGAAAATAGGGACCCCCCAAAAGTTGCTCAGCAGGAGAGTGATGCAATCAGACCCATGCCTTAGGAAGGTTATTTCAGTAGCTATGTGGAAAATGGATTGGAGAAAGGAGAGATGGAAACAGGGAGTCTGATTAGAAGGCTCTCATTCAGGAGTCTAGGAAAAAGATGATGAGGGCCTAGTCTAGAGTGGCGGATTCTACAGTGGTGGCAAAAAGGGGACAGATGTGAGAGATGTTGGAGTAGGACTGAAAAGGCTTAGAAATGGATTGGTGATGGGAATGAGAGAGAAGGAAGAGTAGAGGACAGATCTAGGTTCATAAGGACTAGGAGAATGGTGGTACCCTCAACAGAAACAGGGAAATTAGAGGAGGGACAAAGTGTTTTGGACAAACTGAGTTTGGGATATTGATGGGAGATCCTAGGGGAGATATCCAATAGGAAGCTGGCAATGGAAGACCAGAGTTTGATTGAGAGATTAAGGCTTGATTATATCTATTTAAGAGTCACTGGTATAGAGGTGATAATTGAACCTCCTGGAACAGATGAGATCACCAAGGGAGGTTTCCAAATGTGGCTCTCCTACTTATTTGACCTTGGGCAAATCACTTCTTCTTTTAGTTTCCTCAACTGTAAAATGAGAGGGTTGAACATGGTTTATTTCTAGTGTAACTTCCAGTTCTAAATCCCATTACATCTAGAATACACAAAAAATAGCATGGGCTGCTAGATGGCACAGTAGATAGAGCAGTGGCCTGGAGTCAGAAAGACCTGGGTTCAAACCCAGCTGCAGACACTTACTAGCGGTGTGATGCTTGGCAAGTCACTTCACCCTGTTTGCCTCAGTTCCTTCTCTGTAAAATGAGCTGGAGAAGAAAAAGGCAAATCACTCCAGTATCTTTGCCAAGAAAATCCCAAATGGGGTCACAAAGAGTCAGATACGACTGAAAGGACTGAACAACAAGAATAACAAAGATATGAGGGCGACATTAATTTGTGAGTCAGAGTGGAATCTGTGGGAGGAATGCTCCATTTGGACACGGAGGATTTGGATTCAAATCACAGCTCTAACCATCATTACCTGTGTGATCTCAGGCAAGTCAATTCCTCTCCCTGGGTCTCAGCATCTTCATCTGTAATCAGAGGGAGTTTAGACTAAATGATCCACCAGGTCCCTTCTGGCTCTACATCTATGATAATTTTACACTTTTGAAAAAACCCTGTTATTGGAAAGTGGTAAATATTTAAGCAACAGTTGGTGTGCCTGCAATTAAAAGTTCTACTGATGAATTTAATGTGGTAAAAGGGCAACAGAGGAAAATTTGGCTCCAAATGGAGTGTTAAGATGGTGGTAATAGAAACAATCTGTTTGAGAACAGGTCTTAGAGGGCATGGAAAACAAAAATAAAAGACAGCAAGTGGAATGGATAAATAATGTGGAGAGGCAATGAGAACTACATCAAAGTGGTAGAGAAAATAGCGAGAGGAATAAATCCTGAAGGATGGGTGTCATTGACTAGAGAGAAAAGAGGAGAGATAAAAGATGCAGATAAAAGAATGTTGGACTAGGTGTTCAGAGACCTGGGTTCTAAGACTGTCTCTGTCACTAACCTACTGTGTGTCCATGGGCAGATCACTTCACTTTCTGAATCTCAGGGTCCTCCTTGGTAAAATGAAAGGATTGAACTAAATGATTGGTAAGGTCCTTTCTTGCCCTCACATCTATGACTATAAATTAGATTCTCTCAAAAAAGCAAGTGATGTCATGGAGAGGACAATCATTGGGTGAGGCTGATAGGAAACAAAAATAGAGAAGAACATGATCTAAAGAACTAGCAAATGAGTCTGTCATTTGGTGAATTGAAGCATTCTTCACCAAAAATATCATCGGTTCTTATATGAAAGAGGGAAAGGAATAAGTGTTCATATAGTACCCACTATGAATCAGGCGCTGTGCTACGTGCTTTTTACAAATATCAACTCATTTGATTCTCATAATCATTCTGTAAGGTGCATGCTATTATTATGCCTGTTTTATAGTTGAGGAACCCAAGGCAAATGGAAGTTAAGTGACTTGCCCAGGGTCACACAGCTAGTAAGTGTTTGAGACTAGATTTGAACTCAGGTCTTTCTGACTCCAAGCTCAGTGCTCTATTCATTGTGCTACCAGCTGGCTCTGTAAGTATTAATCTTTGCATCGTTGTAAAAAGTATACTTAGAAAATGTTGTACACAAAAATGGGAAGTGGTTCTATCTAATAGGATACTAGGGTTGGAAGCCCTTAGAGATCATCTAGCCTAACCTATGCCCGAAACATGAAGACCCAGTACGTCATCCCATACGATTCATCTTCTGCTTGGGGGCTTCCAGAGTCTGTTACCATAGAATTCTTCTTTTTGAGAAGCTCTTCTTTCTCCTAAGTCATCCTCTGCTTCCCTTTAACTTTTACTCACTTTCCCCCTACCTCTTCATCCTGGGAACAAGCAGAATAAGAACAATTCTTTTTCTGGGAAGGATAGTTAACATGACAGATGGTAGACTCAGGACCCCTAAAAATCTCAATACGTTAGAATGATGAGCCAAATCTAATACAGTGGAATTTAATAGAAAAAAACATAAAGACCTACACTTGGATTAAAAATAATCAATGTTTAGAAGAACAAATTTGGGGAGGCATGGCTAGATAGCAGTTCCCATAAAAAACACGTGGGAGTTTTAGTAGACTTCAAGTTCAGTATGAGTCAACACTGTGACATAGCCAAAAACTGAATATGAGCTTAGGAGATATTAATGTCCAGAGCAAGGGAAGTATAAAGCGGCTCTAATCTCTCTTGGTAAGACCACATCTGAAGTATGGTGTTCACTTGTGGGCACCATGTTTTAGGAAGGATAGTGATAAGTTGGAGCACATTCAAAGGAAGGTGCCCAAGATGATGAAGAGCTTCAAGATAATGCCGTATGAGGATCCAGAAGGAAGGAATTAAGGATGCTAAACCTGGAGAAGAAATGGCTTGGAGGAGGAAGAAACTGTTTTAGGCATTTGAAGAGTTGTCATATGGAGGATGGATCAGGCTTATTCTTCTTGGCCCCAGAAGGGAAGAACTAGGAGGAAAAGGGTGAGAGAAACTACAGAGAGGCAGATTTAGGCTTGGTGTAAGCGTAGCGCTTCTCTAGAGTTACCCACTCTCCCTTGCAAGTTGAGTTCCATGGGGGACAGTTATTTCTGGGTCCACATTCCTAAAACCATATAGCTCGTAAGTACCCATCAGTGCATTTATTTACCTTATTAATAATCTGTCAGTAAACACAATAAGCTCAAAGCAAAGGAGCTTATAGAGCTGGTATCTTGAGAACAATAATAGCAAAATACTACTCCCCAAATATGAGGGACACTGGCCCACAACTACACGTAGTGTCTGTGGGGAGAGTGGGAACATACTTAGAGTACAGTGGTAGAGAAGCACAAAGCTAGGGAACACATGTGGCACTGACAACTCATTACTCCATCATTGTAGGACCCAGATGTCTTTTCCCTTCTGTGGTGTCTTCCTACTGCTACTCCTGGGCACAACACCTTTGCTGGGTATATGGTTCTGATGGGGTCCATGAGCCTTTTCTCTGCTGAGCAAAAGGCCTCCTTGTTGAGTAGAACACTGCAAGATGCAATATTGATGGAGTAGAAAGAAATCCCCTATTTACATTCTTGTCTTCTGGTAGAGATACAAGGGAAAATGCAGAGAGTGGTCCCCTCTCAACAGCTGGGTTCTTTCTCTATCCCTCCTTTCCCCCCATTTCCAAATGTCACACTCATCAGACTGATAACCTGTCATATAGACTGTATCTTGATTTTCAATGTCCCAACAGGAACATGGCTAACTCTTGGCCAAACCATGGGCTATCGGTCAGTCATTCAGTTGTGTCCAACTCTTTGTCACTCCATGGACCATAGAATGTCCCCCACATCCATGGGGCTTTCTTGGCAAAAATGCTGAATAGTTTGCCATTTCCTTCTCCATGGAATTGAGGAAAACAGAGGTTTAGTGACTTGACCAGGGTCACACAGCTAGTAAGCATCTGAGATCAGATTTGTACTAAAGCATACCTAATTCCAGGCTCAGCACTTTATCCACTGAGCCATTAGCTGTCTCAACAGTAGGTAGTTTCCCTTTAATTCCATCAATTTCGATCAGAAAACTTTCACATTTTGTAAACAGGTAACAGTGTAGACATGTTTTTGTACATCCTTTAATATCATGACACCTTGTTGTCTCTGTTACTTGCCCTAATCTGTGATTTCATCAACTGGAATGGGAGGATTGATTGATCAGCATATCCTGATCACTCCCCTTTCTCCCCTCCCCATTATATAAGGAAAAAATTCCTAGTAATTAGAGCTATTCAGTAATAGAATGGGTTGCCTTGGGAGGGAGTGGGTTCTCTTCATTTGAGGTCTTTGAATAGAGGCTGGATAATCCCTCCATAGGAATGTTGAAATCCTATTTGAGTTCATGTTATGCTAAATGGTCTCCATGGTCCCTTCCAATTTTGAGATTCAGTGGTATGTAAGCCCTTGAAAAATTTGAAGACAGCCATCATGTCTCCCTTAAGTATTTTCTTTCCCAGGCAAAGCACCTTAGTTCCTTCCATTAATCCTCATTTCACACTGTTTGGAGTCCCTCCACCATGCTGATTACTGTCCTCTGCATACACTTCCATTCATCAATACCTTCCATAGATGACACACCCAGAACTGAACCCGCTACTCTGCGCTCTGAACAGGGTTTGTTTAGGGTCACAACAGTGGTTTCATCACTTACCTACTTCTGGACACCAGAGTTCTATTAATGCTGCCTGAAACCAGATTAGCTTTGGGGGCTGCCAAGTCACGCTCTGAGTTTGCAGTCTGCCCGAATGCCCAGGGCTTTTCTTTAAGATGGAAAAATTATCAAGCTGCAGCAAGAATCTTGAAGTTTTAAAGGAATTTCCAAAAGACTTTGGCTACTGTCAGGGATCATTAGCCAAACAAACATTACTGGAACATCATTACTGGAAAAATAGAGATATGGCCAGGATTCAGAGGTGTTGAACTGTAATTGTAGAGAGATTTAGAAAAAGTCCTAAATTTAGTTAATCCGATTATCCAATCAGGAGTGCTTCCATGAGGCAGTTATTCACAATCTCTGTTTTGAAGAACATGGAGTTTTTCCAGGATAGGTCTGTCATGGTATACAAGGAGAAAGCCGTGGTTCTTAGAGTCTTAAAATTTGAAAATAGCATTTATAAGAAGTTTTTTTAAAAAAAAATTACAATTGCATCTATGGCCAAAATTACTTGCCTTGAAACTCCAGGCAGAGCTTAGAGAACTTCTTACCCAGTTCTGTTTATTCGTTCTTCAGCAAGAAAAGTTCCTTTAATCTAAAATTCTTAAAAATATATTTTATTTTATTTTGAGTTTCAAATTTTCTCCGTACCTCCACCCATTCTCCCACCCATCAAGAAGGCAAGAAGTACAACACTCATTACATATATGAAGTCATGCAAAACATATTTCTGCATTAGCTATGTTCTGAAAAAAAAAAGAAAAAGAAAGTGAAAAAATGCTTCAATTTGCACTCTGAGCCAATCAGTTCTGTCTCTGGAGGTAGATAGTACATTTTTCAACATGGATTCTTTGCAATTGTGGTGGATCATTGTAACAGTCAGAGTTACGAAGTCTTTCACAGTCTATCCTAAATATTCAGAGATTCCTAGGATGATAGAGTTGGGAGGGACCCTGACAATATCTGGTTCCACCTTCTTTATTTTGCAGATAAGGAGACCAAGGCTAGGAGTTGAAGTGCCCAAGCTAGTTAGTGGCAGAGCCATGAATGGGACCCAGGGTTCTTTCTTGACTCTAGTCCAGGGATCATTGTGATTATCATTATTAATACTACTAATAGTTCTTATATAAGGTTTCAAGGTTTGCAAGATACTAAACATACATGATCTTCTCTTACAACAACCCTATGCTGCTTTCTTATTCCCATTTTTGTAGATGAGAAAATTGAGGCTTAGAGATGTTACATTTTCTCTACTCTGCTACATAGAAGGGATGAAAATTTCCAATGATGTCTACAAAACAATTGACTAAATTTGGTGGAATTTTGCTATGGAAGTTGGCACTTTTAAAATGGAAAGGCTCTATGTTTCAATTTTGTTGATGTTTGCTGTTGATCAGTCTTGGGAATAGGGACATGACAGAGACTACCCATTCTTCTCATGTCTTCTCAGACTCTTTTCCTTTAGCAACCAAAAGTAGGGTTGGCCTCTTACTTCTTCCCTCTTGAAGCTGGAAACCAGAAGTACCTGAAGCAGCTTGAAGTCTTGAAGAAGATTGGTCCTCCAAGAGTCCCAAAGGGGCCTGGCCCTGAAGGGTCTTGAAGGGGGTCTAGGGAAGGCTGGAGCTCTCTTGCCTTTTGCCAACTCCATGTTGTCCCTCACTTCAGGGTAGGGACTTCATCTCCATCAACAAGGAGAGTACCATACCAATGGGCCTTGGGACAGGAGTTTGCACAGTTTGCATAAAAGACTATTTTAGAGAGAACTCACACAAGGCAAACACTCACATGGAGGTCAGAAGAAGTGATACAAGGACACTCTCAAGGTCTCTCTGAAGAACTTTGGAATAGATGCATGACATGGGAGACTCTGGCAAAGGACTGCCCAGCATGGCATGTATGCATTAAAAAAGGCTCTGTGCTGTATGAATGAAGCAGAATTGTAGTAGCTCAAAAGAAATGTGAGATGAGAAAACTTAGAGACAACTCCACTCCAAATATTCATGTGAACTATTTTGCCCAATCTGCAGCAGAACCTTCTGAGCTCATATTGGTCTGATCAGCCACAGTTGAACACACTGTATATCGACCCCAACATAGTGATATCATTTTAGTCTTCCTTGAGAACAAAAGACAATAACCAAACAGCCAATACTGGAAAGTAACAAAATGCAAATCTTATCACAGTAGTAGTGTTCCAGTTTCATAGATGAAGAAATTGAGGTTTATGGCAGTTAAGTAGATTGCCCAGATTTACACAATTAACAAAACAAGAAAGCTGGGGTAGGACCCCAGATCCTTGGATTCCAAGTCCAGAGTTACTTTCACTCCTACCCCCATTCCCCACCTTTCTGATTCTGCACGGACAAAAGAAAACCTCTTCTTCTAGTAAATGGTGTCTCTGAAGAGGCTTGGCTTCTATTTTCTCCCAGATAATGGTCAGAAATAGGAGAGGAAGGCTTAAATAAAAACAGCCCTGCCTGGAAGAGCTGAGACCAGCCCAAAGGATTCTTGGGTACCCTGTGTATAAATATTTATGGTGATGGAGTGGGGGAAATGGACTAAATCTGTGCTTTCGAGGGATATCTAAATCAGCTCTTGAAAAAAATGACAAGAATAAGTGACATCAGATGAAAGAGTTTGTTTCCCTGGTGATAAGACCCCAAACTAGACAGGGGTTGTAATGACTACAAATGGACCCTAATAATAGTCAGTAGCCCAGATAATGAACTAAGGCCGGCATCCTATAAGAAACAGGGCCAATAAATGGTCAAGGAAGTGAAGTTACTGATGGCGGAAAGTGCTCTTGGCATCAGAACAGAGGATCCAGGGAGAGATGGATGCCTGGGGAGGCATTGACTGTTTCAAAGAGTTTGGTATATTGCTTTAGGTTAGTGGTTTTAAACACAATTCATATGGGGTCTGCTTCTCAGCCCAAGGATGGCTCCTTTACATGGGCTGTCAATTGGACCCTTGGGGAGTGAATGGCAGAGACAGTCTCATATGCCTTAGATTGTCAGGCATCAGGCATCAGGCCAGTCTACAGCGTTAGGATCAGGATGGAAATGAGTGTCAAAATATTCAGTGTCTCAGAGTCATAGATTTTGATCTGGAAAGGATTGTAGAACTCATCGAGTTCAGCCCCCTCATTTTACAGATGAGAAAACCGAGTCTTAGAACAGTTAAGCAATTTGCCTACCAAGATAGCAAACAAAAGAGATAGGATTTGAACCAAGGACATCTTACTCCAACGTCAGTCCTCCTTTCTATTGTATTACATTGCCTCTACTCTTCTAATGCTGGAGCTGTCTAGTGCACAGGACCCTGGTTTTGGCTTGGGGACCTGAATTTGAATCTGAGATCTGGTACTTATTAGCTTTGCGACCTTGGGCAAGTGACCTCTCATCTCTCAGCCTCAGTTTCCTTATCCACAAAATAGAGATAATAATAATGACACCACCCACTCATAAGATTCTGCCCAGGAACCATTGAGATGGCTCATGGAAAGAAATTAATTCATAAACTATAAAGCACCATATAAATATCAGCTATTATTATTATCATCACTTCACCCTCTATGAGGGATATGTGATCTTGTAGGTATAAGAATTTCCTCTTAACAACACAGATTGCATCCGAAGGAGGTTATGATTTGGTAGGTAAGTCTTGGAGAATCACCCAAGGCAAAGTGATGAAGTGTGTTGGTTGTTTGGATAGTAGCTAGTACATGCCAGAAGTAGGATTTGAACCCTGGTTTTCCTTATTCCAAGACCACTATTTTACTAAGTTTTCCATACTGGCTCTCTGCTGAACCATAGAAAGTCAAGGTAAACTAGTCAGGACTGTGTAGAACAGGCTTCTTAACCTTGTTGGCTCAAGGATCCCTATGGCTATCTTGTGAAGCCAATGGAACTCTTTCCAGAATGTTTCTAAATGAATAAATAAAACGATGTTCAGTTGTGCCCAACTCTTTGTGACTGCGTTTGTGGAGCTTTCTTGGCAAAGATGTAGGACTGGTTTGCCATTTCCTTCTCCAGCTCATTTTATAGGTGAGGAAACTGAGGCAAACAAGATTCAGTGACTTGTGCAGGGTCATGCAGCTAGTAAGTTTCTGAGTCTGGATTTGAACTCAGGTCTGCTTGACTCCAGGCCCTGTGCTCTATCCATCGCACCACCTAGCTGCCCATTGGCAGAAATACTGTGAACAGCCACATTTCCGAGAAAATCAGGAAAGGAAGGGGCCTTAGAAGGCACAATGCAAACAACTTGCAAATAAAAAGCAGGCACTTTTACATGAGGAGGCCAGTATGCTTGACTTGAGGAAATGAGTTGAACAGTTAACCCTGAAGACTGATTTCAAAATGTCAGAGTCACAGAGCCTGCTAAGGTTCACTGGAGTTATAACCAGAGAACTCTTGGTTTTTTCTAAGGTTATCCAATCTAGCTCTGAATGGCCCAAATGATAAATGAATCTCCAACCAATGTCCTTGAATACCCTCCTACTGGATGGTGGTGCAGTTTCATAGGATTATGGACTTAGAGACGGAAGGGACCAGAGAATTCATTGTATCCAAACCCCTCACTGTATGAATGAGGAAGCTGAGGGTCAGAGAGATAAAATGGGCTGTCCTTTATAGGCAGCAAGTAGGAGAGTCAGGATTTGAACCTATGTCCTCTGGCATGAGAGACAACGTGGTGTAGTGGATAGGACCCTGGACTGGAGATCAGGAAGTCTGAGTTTAAATCCTACTTTAGACACTTACTGGTTGACCTTGAACAAGCCACTGAAACTGCTGGTGACTCAGTTTCTCCACCTGTAAAATGAGGAGGTTGGACATGATGACCTCTAAGTCTCCTTCCAGCTCTACATCTATAATCCTGCGACTCTGAATCCAGGAGTCTTTCCAATCAATTCAATAAGCACTCATTGAGTGTTTACTACGTGCTAACACTGTGTTTTATGCTGTGGATTCAAAGACAAAAACAAAACAGACCTTGTCCTCAGGGAGCTTATACTCTGTGGTGGGGAAACAAGTGCATGGATAGATAGAAGTATACAAGATATGGAAAGTAAATGCATAGTAACTTGGAGAGGAGTGATCAGGAAAGGCTTCCTGGAAGAGGAGGAGGCACCTGCACTGTGCTTTGAAGGAAGCTAGGAATCCTAAGAGATACAGATAAAAAGGGAGACCATTCTAGGAAGGGAGGACACCACACTACCTCCAAAGGCCCTCACTTTTCTGTGACTGATGCTACTTTTCTGAGTCACGTTCATTGCTTAAATTTGTTCTCTGCTCCTGGTGCTCTTGAGTACCCAGCTCTTCTGATTTCAGAGCTCTTGGAGCATTTCAGCTCTCCCTCCTGCCCCTACCATCTCCCAGGAAATGAAAATGGATGTTGAAACCACCACCCGCCTTGACACCCAGGCAGCCCAGAGCCAGCCTTCCAAAAACCAGGCAGGAAGCAAGGCCCAGTGCCTCTTTGGTGGAGGAGCTCAAACCCCTAGCTTACTCCAAGTTACACTGGAGAGAAAGCTGGTCAGGAAACTCCTTCCAATCATTTATCAGCCATCTGTCTTTCCCTGAAAGGCAGCCAGGGCTAAGTCAAACCAGCCATGTGCTGTTACAGCTGGTTTGGAGAGGAGTCTGGATGGGAGAGTTGTTTTTTTTTGGGGGAGGGCTAGGTAAATGCAGCTGCTTTGGCAGGTTACCGACCACCTTGAGGTCTCATTCTTGTCTGAGATCTCATTATTTAAATCAACTTCTCAGTTCACCAGATGACATTTGGCCAAATCACCAGACTCCAGGTAACAGCGGCTTTCATGGATGCCATGATTTAATTTTAGTTTAAATGGAAAAGAATGTTTATTCACAGAATTGGAAAGGAGAGACCTTACAGGTCAGGCCACGGTACCGTGAGGAAGAGGAATGGATTTTGTAGCGAGAACACCAGTTCAAATCATAGCTCTGTTATTCCCTGCATGGAATAGTCCCCTCACCCCTTTGGATCTCAGTTTCCTCATCAGCAAAACGAAGGAGTTAGGATTAGATGGCCTTTAAGATTTCTTCTAGCTTTAAATCTATAATCTTATGATCTCATCCAATCTTTTCATCTTACAGACAGAGAAACTGAGTTCCTTAAAGAGGAAAGAACTTGTCCAAGGAATGCAAGTAGTGAATAGCTGAGTTGGGATTCAAACTCGTACCTATACTATACTTGTCCTCTGGAATTGACTTTTCCCCACCCCCACAAGAAGCCTAGGACTCTTTCTTTTTGTGATTTTGGAGTCCTGAAGGCAGATATTAAAAATTCCTCTTTTAAGGCTACTAAAAACAGATAAACTCCAGGAAAAGCATGAACGTGCTTTCAGGCAGGCAGAAGAAAAAGCAAGCAGGTGGTGCTCACTAGGACAATCAAGACCCAAAAGGTTTTTATACTTTTAAGCAGAAGCATTTCTTTCTCTTTTCCTCCATGTTCCACGAAGAGCCCCCAAACTCACATTCACATACTTAGCATGAAGAAATCATACTGGATTTGAATTTTTCCTGGCATACCGCATATAAGCGACCAAAAAGGAAAGTGTGAGGAAGTCAGGCATCCTTGGGTAAATCTTCTGGATTCATACTTCTCTTCCCCATCTAATTTATATAAGACTAAAAATTGCAAATGATCTCTAAGTCTTATTCCCTTCCAAATCCTATGAATTTAAGTGATACTAGACGTGTGACCTTGGGCAAGTCATACAGAGATGTGTGACCTCTTTGGGCTTCCGTTTGTTTTGGATTGAATAATCAATCTCCAAAGTCACTTTATTCATTTTTTAATGTATTTTTTATTTTGGAAGGCAATTGGGGTTAAGTGATTTGCCCAGGGTCATATAGCTAGTAAGTGTCATGTCGGAGGCCAGATTTGGTGTCAGGTCTTCCAAGGCCAGTAGCTGCCCCTCTAAAGGTCACTTTAAGCCATTAATGTTCATGATTCTATTGTAAACATGTACATATACTTCCCTACTCCCACCCCTCCCACCACTGGATACAGTAGTGAAAGTCCCAGATGTGTGTGGAGGGGGTGGGGACAATTCACACAGGTGCTGATCTGGAAGGATGTCAGAAAAGTATTTCCACAGGTCTCTTAAGACCTGTTATCCTGGAGAGGAGTTAGAACCCCACTTGCTCGAGGGAGAAAGGTGAGGACCTGACTGTAGGGAAGAAAAAGATAAGGAAATATGAGTGGGGGAGGTGGTAGCGATGGTAGAGGGATTGTCTCAGGTGGCGACTTTGCTGCTGAAAGTTCAATTTCTTCACAGAGCAGCTTATTGACAATAGGTAATTCTCCTGGTCTCCGTGGAAATAGCATCGAACAAGAAACCTCTTCTAAGATGAGTTTCTAGTATTCCAAAATGTAGACAAAGATAATGAGTAGTAAAATGAAAATTTTCTGGTTTTTTTTCCAGTCAAAATAGTCTGTAGTGAGAGGAATGAAATAACCAGAGATTTAGCACCTTTGAGATTCCCCAATATCCACTCAATACATTTTAACAGCTAATTTCTATGTCTCAAATAATATGGCAAATCTAGTTTAATGTAGGTTGGGCTTTAGGGAGGCAGGCATCAAGCTGTGAAACCTGTGGTATAATGGATAAAGTGCCTGACTTGGAAACAAGAAAACCTGGCTTTAGAATCCGGGCCCCAGACACTTACTAATTCTGGGCAAGTCATTTAAACCCATCGAGCTAGAGTTTCTCCATCTGTATGTAAAATGAGGAGGTTGGACTCAACATCTAGACATGTCCTTCAAGTTCCCATGATACTATGACCTCTGAACTATTAACAAATGGTTCATGTGTAGAGAAAGAGTACTGGACTTAGAATCAGGAGACAGAGGCTTATGTACCGGCTTTGCTACTCATTAAGAATATTATTACAGGGGCAGCTAAGTGGTTCAATGTGTAAGAGTTCCTGACTTGGAGACAGAAAGACCTGAGTTCAAATGCTGCCTCTGACACCCACTAGCACTTGAGCAAAGCACACTAACTCCATCTTGTGATTCACTTCTGGATCTAGCTCAGTTCCCTTTCTATTCAATTATGGGTCTCGTCCAATTTCTGTCTTATGAGAAAACTTTATTGCATTGTTCGAACCTGGCTCTACATGGCTGGGAAATTGGACCACTTCTGCGTGCTGTTCAGAGATCCTTAACTAAGGATCTTTGTCATGCTGACCAGAAGCTCAGTCAGCTCCGAAGACTGCTGTAAGGAGTTTTCTCACAATTGTATATCTCAAGCAACCCATATGTCTTATTGAAAACTGGCCCCATGCTGGTCAGTTATTGTTTCCATGTTCCTTTGATTGACTGCAGATATGTGGGGAGTGGGACACTTCTTTTTCTGACTTCAGGAAATTGTTCTTGTTTGCTCTCCCCCTCCTGACTTGGAAAGTTTCAGATCTCTCTTCCAATTAGAAAACAGATTACTTCATTTTGTATCCTGGTTAATTATCTTCTTTTAATTAATTAGTCTTATTTGATTTTTTTTTAATTCACAAAAACTTGTCTCACTCTATATTCAGGGTCTTTGGACTGACTAGGGGGTCCATTGGCGTATTTCTTTTACCTGTTTTGCTAGTAAATCGTATTGCTTGGATTGTTTCCTCAGTATTCATTATCCACCACACTGTGTGACCATGGATAAGTCACTTAACTTCTGTTTGCCTGCTTCCTCATCTGTAAAGTGGTGATAATATTTCTCAGAGCTGTTGTTAGGATCAAATGATACAATGTTTACAAAGTGCTTCACATACCTTAAAGTGCTACATAAATGTAGCCTATTATTATTTTAACTGCTGTTATGAGTATTCTTATTAATTGTGTGATTTGAGGCCAGTCATTCTCCCTTATTAGTCCTCAGTTTTCTCATCTGTAATATTGGGGCTCTAACAGTAGAATAACCCAGAGTTGTTATGAATCAGCAAGTAAATAAACATTTATTAAGCATTGACTATGTGCCAGGCACTTGGTTAAGTGCTAAAGATAAAAAAGAGGCAAAAGACAGTTTCTGCCCTCAAGGAGCTCACAGTCTAATGGGGGAAACAGCAAACAAATATGTACAAACAGGCTATGTACAGGATAAATAGGGCGGTTGGGTGGTTCAATGGGTAGAGACCGGCTCTGGAGTCTGGAGGACCTGAGTTCAAATCTGATCTCAGACACTTACTAGCTGTGTGATTTTTGGCAAGTCATCCAACTCTGTTTGACTCAGTTTCCTCATCTGTAAAATGAGCTGGAGAAGGAAATGGCAAACCATTCAGTAGCTGTGCCAGGCAAACCCCAAATGGGGTCATGAAGAGTCAGATGTGACTGAGAATGATTGAACACATAAGAAAAATAGGAAATAAATACAAGAGGGAAGGTACTAGAATTAAGAGGAATTGGGAAGGGGTTCCTGTAGAAGATGGAAGGTTAGTTGGGACTTAAAGGAAGCCAGGGAGGAAAACACCCTGTAAGTAGAGTGAGAGTTAAATGTGGCTTGTTGTTTATTCCAACTTTTCTCTAGTTGTGTAGCCAGACCATTTGAGTCTCAGTTTCCTTCTCTGGAAAATCAGGTTTGCCCAGCTTGCCTACCAGGTATGTTCTGAGGCCCCAGGAAGGAGGTGTTCGGTAGAAGAATGACCGTAGTTCTGAACTACAGGGTCACATCCTACTTCCAATACAAAATGGATGATCATGGTCAGGTCACTTACATCTGTCAAATGGGGATAGTAAATCAACTACTTATCAGCTGTTGTAAGCAAAGTACCACAGAGATAGGTGCTATTGCTATTACTGCAGATAATAAGTTCATACTGATTTATTAAGATAATCTAGTTTATCTAGACTAAACATTCACAAGAGCTAAGAAGATATCTAAGCACATAGAACGCTAAACTGGGAGTCTGGGACACCTGAGTTCAAATTCACTCACTTAGCTGGATGACTTCTGGGCAAGCAATCTCTTCTCTCTTAGTTTTAGCTTCCTCATTTGTAAATGGGGCCTATAAAGGTACTACCTATCTTCAAGGGTCATTGCGAGAGGATGCAATAACAAACGGACTGCACTTTGCAAACTTTAAAATTTGATGTATCTATGTACTAGCTATTATTATGAAATGCAAAAGCACTTTGAAAAGTTGAAGTTGCAATTCAAATGCAAGGTTATTGTTATTTTAAAAGAGGAGAGAACAGGGATGAGGGCTGATGTTGGAAATAGGGAAGCGGAATGAAAAACACCAATAGACAGACGCTGTGGCTGCCCCCCCCCCCCCAGGAAAGCATGGGATTTCAGGAAATCCACCCTGGGTGTTTGATAAGAGGACAAAGGAGAGTATTTCTGCCTTTTGCCCAACAGTGTGCTTATTTTTCAAACTGTATTTCCTTAGCTCTTGGCACTTGACAGTCTGGGGGAGATTTAAAGCTTTGGATAAATATGGGAAGTACAGATTTGGACATTTAGAGCTTGAGAAAAGTCCACTTGAAAAGAATGAAAGTTCTGTACAGGGCAAATCCATCCATCTGATCCTAAATCCCATTTCAGGTGGTTCTAATGGAACTTAGAGTGTACTTAATTACTGAATTTTAATTTGAATTAAGAAAAGAGAGGCTCCTAAGGGAATTAGGCAAACAGCATGTGTTAAGATCTAAAGAATAAACTTCTAGGACGGCTCCCAAGCCGTTCCCTGATGAGAGTGCTAATTCCATGAGCAGGAAAGAATGGAAAGTGAGGGAAAGAGAAGAAAAAAGGCTTGTTATCCAAGGAGGGGCAGTGTTGGATAGCGGGAAGAGCTCTGGACAATATTAATTTCATATATGTGTATATAATATATATATATACACACATATACATATGTGTGTGTATATATGTATACACACACACAGACACACACACACCTCTTTTGCTGTCTCGCTCTCTCTCCATATGTGTGTGTGGTGTGTGTATTTGAGCCTCACAACAGTCCTAAGTCGTATGGGTATCACTAACCCCATTTTACAGATGGGGAAACTGAGGCCCACCAAGGTTGAATGGTGTGCTCATGGTTACAGTCACAAAACCAACAAGAGTAGATGCTGTGGCACAGTGGAAAAAGCCCCGGCTTGGGAGTTCAGAAAACCTAGGTTCAAGACCCACTTCTGATACTGTTTGGTGTATCCTTGGACAAATCACTTTATTTCTCTGGGTCTCAGGTAACTCAACTATAAAATGAGGAAATTGGATTAAATGACGTCTGAGGTTCCTTCTAGCTCTATATCTTGAGTGTGAAAGACAGGATTCAAACCCAGAGCGTAACCGACTTGAGTCAGGGGCTGTTTTCATTCTGGTTTTGTATTCCCTGGCACCTAACATAGTGTCTGGCAGTTTTTAGTTTTTTGGACCTGATTTGTGATTTCACAGGGATAACGAACTCTATAATAAATGAACAAATGAAAGAAAAAGGATTTATTAAGAAGTTGCTATTTACAAGGCACTGAGAATACAAATAGAAAAAGAAGGATCTAATAGGGGGAGATAACACATGTAGGAAGTTTCTCTAGCTTGACAGTTGGAAAGGTCCTGTGGTCCTTAGGGTGTAGCTGCCAAGAAGATGGGAATGTATCTTCTTTTTGTTTCCATTGATAAAAATCATGTCTGTTTCTGAAGCTGAGTCATTTGACAATGCCAGGCATTTCGGTGTCACGATCTCTCTTTTCTCAAGGGAGAGAAGGCAGATTTTTGTCGATTAAAAAAGAAAAGAAAAACCCTTTATAAACATCTACTAAAAACAAACAAACAAAATCTTTCTTTTCTGAGTCTTCGGTAGCTGTGGTTGCTGAGTGCAGAAGCAGCTGCCACTTTGCATCTGCCCAGGTGTTTTCCCCAGGATAATGACTGTGGGGACTAGGCTGAATGCATTGTTATTCTCGGGGCTCTTGGGTTTACCTGTCCGTTTGGCGGCCATTGGTTAATGGTTGGTGTTGGCGGTGTCCAGGAAAGCGAACCCCCTTTCCACAGAGATTGCTCCTTTTACTGTTTGGTGGCTATGGGGCCAGCCTGGACGTCTTAGTGGTTCCCCTATTCTCAGAAATCTTGGGACCAGGGTCCTGGGCTTCTCCACAGGGGTGTTTTAACTTGTTTGTCACATACTACCCAGCTACTTAGAAACCCTCTATCAATGCAGATACCATCCTCTTATGGTCCTAACGAGTTGCCTAGTATACTAAGAAGTTACAACTTGCCCAAGGTTTCATGGCCAGTATTTATCAGGGGCAGGCTCTCTGTCTCCTGTTGAACAGTTGCCTCTTGCTAGGACATAGTAATAAATGTTTGTTGATTGATTCCTGACTCCAATTTCCATGCCCTGTCTACTATACCAGGTTGCCTCCGAGTTTGCTACATGATTGAGACTCAGTTTCTTCATCCGTATAACTTAACACTTCAGGGACCCGTTGGTGAGGGCACTCTTCCCACTGATTCAGATGACAACCCTACAATAATTTTGTGGATGGTCTATGGGAGTTTCTGAGGCCCACCCACAGTGAAGAACCTCTCCAAACTTAGCTGGGCTAGTGCTTGCAGACATGCAACCAGTCTATCAGTAGACTAATATTCAAAGATTTCATGGCTCGGAAGAGGCTGCTAGGCATGTAATTACCTTTTTTAAAACTAATTTTTAAAAATTAACAATCATCTATGCTCTCTCTCACCTCTATTCTTTGCAACCCCCCACCCCCATAGAAAAGGAAAAAGAAAAACAAAACCCTTGCAACAAATATACACAATCAAGGTAGGCAGCATTGAAATCATTGATCCAGACAGAGAGGTGGTGGACATAGTCAATGTGTGTGTGGGGGTTGGGGTTCTTTTGTTTGACTGTGAAAAGTTATTGTTATAATATAAATTTACTCCTGATTCTGCTCTCTTCATTCTGCAACAGTTCACAGTAAGACTCAGGTGACACCCACTCCCCACACCCACTCCTAATTTATATAAACCTCTAATTCTCCCTCCAAAATATGTGAGATAAGCTTCCCACCTCATTCTTCTCTAGTGCATCTTTTCTCTCCCTCCCTTTCCTTACTTCTTTTAAGATTATCACAACCTGACAAACCAATCCCAGGTCCTCTAAGTTATTTGACTCTCTCTATAACTCCTGCTAGCATTGTATTCCTAAGAGATAGTTTTATTAACCACCCTCCTCCTATTTAGAACACAAACACTTCATTCATATAAAGTCTTTTCTGATTGCCAGCTTGTACTTATCTTTTTGTGTTTCTCTTTACTCTTGTGTTTGTATTTCAAAGTTTCTACCAGTTCTGGTCTTTTCATCAGGAATGCTTGAAAGTCATCCATTCCATTAAAAGTCCATTTCCCCCCTGTAGGATGAGACTCAGTCCATGTTCTTACACGTGTTGGCCTGCACTGGGTCTGAATCCATGATCCCTGCTCCATAGTTCCTGATCTGCTCACTTGTCTGTAAGCCAAGTTTGTGATTTTGGTCAGGAAAAATGATCCACCATAGTTTCACCTTCAATTTCCTATTTGCTACTGGATCTGGCTATCTTCTCAGACAGTTGTTGGAGTAGTTATGGAAAAGATGGGCTGACCTTCTTGAACTGGGCTAACCTTCAGGAACCCTGGGTCATCCCTACATCAGGATAAGGCATTAGAATAGGACCGTAGTGGAGTTTCATCCATAAATACTTGCACTGCCTATTTGCCAGATAGGCTTTTATGAAGAAGGCTTTTCACAAGCCATAAAAACCATAGAAATACAAGCTATTATTGTTGGCTGATTTCCTTTTCTGCAGGAGCTCACCTCAAGTTGAATGGTCATTTGTGAAATGACAAGAAGAAATGAGGCAATGCGGTACAGTGGGAAGAGCAATGCCTTGGAGTCAGGGGATCTAGATTCATATCCTACTCTTTCACTTAATATCTAAGTGATCTTGGGCAAGTCAGTTAACTTCTCTGAGACTCAGTTTCTTCATCTGTGAGGGATTTTGACTCTATGGCCTCAAAGGCCCCTTCCAGTTCTTAACCTGTGATGCTACATCTCTGTTCCTGGGTCAGAATTGGCTTGGCGTGGGTTGGGGTTGGGGCACAGGGAGGTAGGATGGCCAGAACTAGGTAGCTTGATGCTCAACCCGTCTGTCCTCAGAAACCAGGGGGAAGAAATTCAAGGTGGGCTTTTTTTTTATAAGCTCAGCATCTTGGTTCCTTTTTCTTTCTTCTTTTGTATAAAAAAGATCAATCTCATGTCTAATTCATTTGAAAATTCTCCACTTCTGTCTTTTTGGTAAAAATAGAAATCTCTGAGGATTTCAGGTTCCTGCTGAATTCGATGAGCAACTTTTCAAAGTTCAGTAGCTGCCTTCTCTTAATCTTCTCTTAAGTGAATTAAGTGCTATGGTGAGGTTCTACCTTGGAAGTCCTGGTGACCCTTCTGGCCAGCCTGCACATCACAAAATGTTTGAACAATGCAAGAAGACAGGTTGACAGGAAGTGTCCCAGATATTGTCCATCCTTCAGACCTTACCCTGGGATCCTTGTCATTTCCTCTATCACAGGAATTCTTAACCTTTTTTGCGTGATGGACCCTTTGGTAGTCAGATGAAGCCTATGGACTCCTCAGAATAATATTTTTAAATGCATAAAATGCATAGAATTGTAAAGGAAAGCAGTTATACTGAAATACAGCTATCAAAATATTAAAATAAATATGTTCCCAGCCCTCAGCTTGGGAATGAATAATAGTAATAATATCTATGTATATAGTACTCAAAATATTTTACATACATTATCTCCTTTTATCTTTACAACAATCTTGTGATGTAGGTTCCACAGGGACTTATATCCCCATAATATTCCTCATAGATTGGTTAGATTCTACAAGTATTATTATCACTGTTTTATAGATGAGTAAACTGAGACTCCAAGAGATCGAGTGATTTTTCCATACAAATGAGACTAGGTGATGCAGTGAATAGATTACTGGACCAGGAGTCAGAAAGACCTGTGTTCAAATCCTATCTTAGATTACGTACTGTCTATGTGATCCTAGGCAAATCACTTAACCTTTGTCTGCCTCAGTTTTTTCAACTAGATAATGGGGATAATAATAATACCTACCTCCCAGGGCTGTTGTGAGGATGAAATGAGATAATATCTGTAAAGTACTTGGCACAGTGCCTGGCATATAGTAGGCACTTAATAAATGCATATTCCCTTCCTCTTTTGTCCCTGTGCCTATATAGCTAGTGTCAGAGCTCAAACCCAAGTCTTTTTGTCCAGTCCCATGTCCAGTACTCTATCCACCATACCATCCTACCTCCCTTGTGGTCCTTGTGTATGTAGGTATATGTGTCTGTGCATGTATGTATATGTACATATATGTGCATGCATATGTATGTGTATGCATATGTGTATATATGTATGCATGTGTGTATGCATATACATATGTATATGTGTATGTGTACATAAGTATATGTGCATATGCATATGTATATATGTGTGTGTGTGTGTGTGTGTGTGTATGTGTGTATATATAAACTTAGATGTGGAGCATTGGCTGAAAGAATTTAGGCAGTGTTTGCCATGAAGCCAAAAGGACCTTGTTAGATTTGAAAAAAGATAAGTAACCTTTACTCACGATGCAGTCGAACTGAGGCACACATGAAAGTGAAAAACAAGCATATAGGTCAACTGACTAGTGGAAAAGGAGCCAGAGCAAGGAGAAATGGCCTGTGCATAAATGTCTAGACGTTATGGAAGCCAAGGGATTTTATGCAAGAACTATGACTAAAAATTCGGGGAGGAAAGGAAGGGGGCTCTCACTATTCCTTTGCTAATGGGCAGAAAAATTCTCTCCTGTTCTTTATCATCTTAAGACACTTGCTCCATGCTTGAATCTTTATTGTTATCACCTTCATGCACTTGTTCTATGTTTTACTGCTGGCAGGGGAACTAGAGATGTGGAAAGCTAAAAGACCGGATTTGAACTCAGGTCTTCTGGAAGGTAGCAAGGTGACACGGTGAACAGAGTGCCAGGTCTAGAGTCAGGAAGACTTGAGTTTAAATCTGGCCTCAGATACTACCTCTGTGACCCTTGGCAAGTCACTTAATCCTGTTTGCCTCAGTTTCCTCATCTGTAAAATGAGCTGGAGAAGGAAATGGCAATCCAGTCCAGTATCCCTTCCAAGAAAACTCCAAATGGGATCACAAAGAGTCAGATATGACTGAAATGTCTGAACAAACAAACCAAAAAACTTCCTGTCTCCACGTCCAGCACTTTATTCATGGTGCCACTTAATTACCTCCTTTGCTTGGCATTCAATGGCTTTAGTCTGGTACCATTCTCCATTTCCAGTCATGTCTCATATGTCCCTCCACACACTCTATACTCCAGCCAAACTGTATCATCATTCTCTCATCGGCAAGTCACATTCCTACTCATCCTCCATTAAAGCCTTATTAAAATGCCCCCTTCCCGAATCCCCAGGATCAGAAGCAATGTCCCCTCTCAGATCTCACATCACACTATGTTTCAGAACTTCCTAACACTTCCCTTGTACTTTTGTGTACCGTAGCTGTCTGCATTGGTATCCCTTCTCCCTATTGCCTGTGACCTCCATGAGAGCAAAGACTATGTCTTATCTAAACTTTGTATCTCCTCTAACCACCATTGCAGTGTCTTGTGCACACAAAGAAAGGTATCCAATAAATGTCTGCTGAATGAATGAGCGGGTTGCATTGGATAATCTTGCAGGAAAGCTTGTACTTATAACGTTCCACGGTTTTGTAATAACAGCCCTTAGCTCTCTGGTGCCAAATTGACTAGGTTTCTCGAAGGCAGCGCAATTCCTAGATAGTGTTAGAATCCTAGAAGCTTGAGCAGTGCTGGGAGGAATATGAAAGAAGACCCTAGGAGAAGAGAGACTTGGGGAAATTTCCCTCAGAATGGAGCTTAAATTTGTATCATCGATGAAGATGTAAGCTTGAGAAAACCCCATGAGTCTCCTTGCATTCCTGGCTCATTTCTGGGAATTATCACAACGTGGCAGTGACTACTCATCTTGGTTGTCCAACCTTAGTGCCTAATTAATTCAGCATTAGAGACAATTAATTAAACATCAACAAATGCTTGTTGAATTAATGACACTAGTGTATAGAATTTTTTTTCCTGGCCATCCAATGAGCACTGCTTCTTATGACCATGATCTCGTTATGGTAAAGGAGATTCTCTCCATGGGTAGAAGAGACAGCTGTTGGTTACACCCCAGTCTTAGGACTAGGGTTACCCAAATCGAAACCAAAACAGCTGGCAATGACTGTTATCAAAAAGAACATTTGATCCTGATAAAAGCTTTAAACCTTATTAAATGGCATATGTGTATACATATATCTATATACATATGTGTATATGCATGTGCATATATGTGTGTATATGTGTGCATATATATTATATATTTCATATATATGTATAATTGTACTTTCATAACAACAACACTGTGAGGTGTCCTGGGTTTTATTATGCTCATTCTACAGATGAGAAAACTGAAAGTCAGAAAAGTTAAATGCTTTACCATGTTTGACCATACCTTGTGTAAGTGATGGAGGAGGATAGGATCGTACCTCCAAGTTCAGTGTACATTTTAACTATATGATGCTAACATGATATCACTGATGATGATGATGATGATGGTGATGATAATGATGATGATGATGGGAATGGGGATGGTGATGATGATGATATCAGAGGTGTGCTGGAGCCAGTTCCAATCAGGTCACAAGAGCTGATTGTTAAATTCTCAGTGTCAGCATTTCCAACGTAGAAATTGGCAAATGGGGGCAGCCAGGTGGTGCAGTGGATAGAGTTCTGGCCTTGAAATCAGGAGGACCTGAGTGCAAATCTGATCTCAGACACACAACACATAACACATACTAGCTGTGTGACCCTGGGCAAGTCACTTAACTCCAATTGCCTAGCAAAAAGCAAAAAAAAAAAAAAAAAGAAAAAGAAAAAGAAAAGAAAGAAATTGGCAAATGCAATGAATCAGGGCTTGATTTATTGTTTTGTTGGTTTTTTTGGTTGTCTAGAACTAAAAACACGATGGAGAAAATGTGTGATATACATTTTTAGAGACCTACTTTTTAAACATTTACAAGCATACTTCTGTACTCACTCCAGATGATATCTCACGTTATTTTAGTCCTTTAAAGTTTACAAAGTGCTTTTTTCAAAATGCCTCAGTTCATCAGTAGGAAGCAAACAGTTTCTGTGATAAAATATGGAACAAACCACTCAAATACCAACCAATTTGCAACCACAGTAATAGTGCACATTTCTATAGTACTTTAAAGTATATACTCTGCCTTCCTTCCACTACACTTCGAGAGATAGATAAGTCAAATGTTATCATTGCCATTTTACAGATGAGAAAACTTTAGCACAGAGAACTGAATTGGCTTGCCTATGGTCATACAGCTAGTAAGCATCAGATGTTGAATTTGATACAGAATTGAAAGATAGGTAGAATTGCTATAGGCTGAAAGAGAAAAGGAGGAAGAAGAGGAAGAGGATATCCCAGGTAGAAGGAAAGGCATGAATCAAGATTCTGAGGCAGAAAGGCATGTGGTGTGTTTGGGAAATGTCATTCAGATTGGCTGGAACACAGGTTTAGCAAAAGGAACAGTAAATATGGCTCAAGCATCCCCTTTTAAATAGATAACCAGAGTCAATAGTAACCGCCTCTTGGTGCTAACCAACTCAAAGCTTCAGCCCTTCCTGTCAATCAGGTACCCAAGGGGCTTTTGTCCCTGTTTGTTAACTGGTCATTTCTGTGAAATCCTAATGGTATTTTACTTCTGTTTCCTGCCCTTGTCACATACTTAGCATTCTGTATCTCCAAACTTTAATATTTGGCTTTTGCTTTCATTCTTTTCCATTCTAGGTGCACCATCATAGTAAAACGCCAGAGAACAAATGTGGATAATTAGTCAGTGAACATTTATTAGAGGCCTATTATGTGCCAGGCACTGTGCTAAGTGCTAGGGTTACAAAGAATAGCAACAAACGAACAAAACCAGTCCCTGCTCTCACAGAGCTCAAAGTCTAACAGAAGAGTTCACTGTCTAATCTGGGGAGAGAAAACTTAGAAGGAGTTGAGAAAAAATTAAATGGAGGGAAGGAAAAAGATTTAGGTTGAAGAAGGAGAAAGAGGAGGAAGAGCAGAAGGGCTGAAGAAGAAGAACAGAAGACAAGGTTAAGAAAGACCCAAGCAGTAGAGGTAAAAGGTTAGTCAAAGAAGAGAAAGGAGATCTGGTAGGGCTGTCAAGAAGTGAATCAGATGAGAACAGGAGTGATCAATCTGAAGCTGAAGTCAGTTCTCCACGAGAGCTGTCAGCAAGGGGGAGAAAGAACAATGCATCTCACTACCAGCAACTATGGAGTGTGAATTTACAGTGATACGGAGTTGTGATGTTTGTGTTTCTGCCACAGACAAGTGACCACCATCTAGGCTCAAAAATGAAAGGAGGTCTCCCTCCTAGAATAAAAGGTAAATGGACTCAAGTAATATCTCTGTACTTTCCAGGTTATCTGGGAGAATGTAATGTTCCTTCAAAACACAGACACAGACTATAACAAAATGATTACATAAAAGAAAAGTCTGAAGAGGCAGAAGAAAATCCTGACTTTTCCAGGGCACTATAGGGAGAAAGAATGTCATCTAAAAGAGAACTGGAAGGACTATTAAATACTAACAGACATGGGGCTCTTTCCAAAAAGGAAGGAAATGGATACCCCTTTTTTTGTTTTGTTTTTTGAGATGGATACTCTTAAGAGGAAGTAGCTGCTTGTCCTCCAAGGAATAACAATGTATATCCTCAAGTTAGCAGATGAGAAATACCCAGTGAGAGTAAAAGGAATATGGGACAAGCAGTGGTGGCTGGTGAGTCCATGTTGAGGGGTACTGAAGCAGCTATCTGTCAACCTGATAGCAATAAGGAGGTCTGCTCTCTTCCCAGGATATATATCCAATGTGGGACAAAACCCTCAATCAGTTGCTACTTTACTCATTTTTCAGTTATGTCCAACTTTTCTTGTCCCCATTTGGGGTTTTGTTAGCAAAGATACTGGAGTGGTTTGCCATTGCCTTCTCCAGCTCATTTTGCAAATGAAGAAACTGAGGCAAACAGGGTTAAGTGACTTGCCCAGGGTCACACAACTTAGTAAGTATCGGAGACTGGATTTGAACTTAGGAAAATGATTCTTCCTGACTCCAGATCTGGAGCTCTACATGCTGTGTCACCTAGTTGCCTGTCAAGACTTCTCACATTGGATAACTACTTCCTGGTAGTGTCCCTGAATCTGGTGATTCAAATGGATGCGCCTGATAATCCAGAAAGCATCTAGAAAACATTGCTAGAGATGACAAGAGTTTTGAGATGTAATAGAGGATGCACCATTGTGAGCCCAGTCCTCAGGAGCATACACAGCATACTTTGCCTATGTGGGTAATGGAGGATTCTTGCTCACCCCTTCAGAACACTCCCAGACATCGACTCACGGAATATTTACATGGGGGATTGAATCAAGCAGAACACCTTAGAGGTGCAAGTGGCATTTTCATCACTGCTATGAAATAAAGGTGAGGGTTTCAAAAGAGAAAAATAGATTTGGGAAGTGAATAGCTGAGTAAGAAGACATCTTAGAATAGGACTTGGTTTTCTACTTAGATGACAGGAATGATAAGCTCCTGATTGGGGATGGATGGAGTATATCTAACAGAGGCTGTTAAGAATGTATTTTCCTGGAGAACTGTGAATCTATTCAAAGGAGCTTTAAACCAGAAATGAAAGGAGATGCAGAAATATGCCTATGTATATCCACCAAACTCAAAACTATAGGGAATAGCTACAATGTAGGATGGAAAATCAGTAGAAATATTCAGAACTTCCCAGGAGATCTAATACAAGAAATGTGCCAGGAGTAAAAAGCTGTGGTCTCAAATATCTGTACAGATGTACAAAGTATGGGGAATAAGCAAGATGAGCTAGACAGCCTAATGCAAGGAGGCAAACTGGACTCCAGGGGAGTAACTCTTGTAGATATGACCTGGCAACTGCTTCCGTAGGTGCTATAGCCCCTGCCTCATTGGCAGCCACAGCTACTGAAGAAGCAGAAAAGTCATGTCACCAAAGCCCTTGGCGCTGTCAAATAATTCAACATCACAATGGGATAGAATTTTAGCAGTGAAAATAACATCAGAGAAGATGCATTACCATCCACTTTGTTGTTGTACCTTAAGGACCAGAGACCTTTCCCTCTGACTTGCATCTGAAACCCCTCTATGGGTTGTTCCCCACTTTTAGAATGTGAATTTCTTGAAGGCAGAGACTGTCTTGATTTCTTTACTTGTATCTCCATACTTAGCTGAGTGTTTTACATTCAGTAATAAATGCTTTTTCATTCATTCATTTAGATTTGGTAGGATGAAACCTAAGAGTGGGATGTGTCCATGGAATGGCGTGCCTTAATTTAAAAAAAAAAGCATTGTAGGAAAAGAGGCAGGTGACAAAGTAGCATTCATTATTAAAATGATATACTATGTATACTATTGAACAGAGATGTCAAACAGGAGGCCGGGGGTGGGGGGGGGAGTAGCTGCCTGACAATGGTGGTGGTGGGAGACAACCAAATTAAATCATAGTTGGGAATATGTTTAACAAAATTAATTAAAATATAATGCAGCATAGATAATGGTGATTTGTGGTCTTCTAAGTCATTAGATCTGGCATTCCAAGTCAGTAGAATAGATAATGCCTACAGGGATCCATTTCCATTTGAGTCTGACATTATTTCTCCTGAGGAGTTTGACATTACTTCTCGAGAGGACCATATATTTCAGAGAAGGAGACAATTTTAATTGGTAGAGGGTATTCTTCACTGAAATCTACTTACATTAATGAAAGCACAGATCCAGTCAAAAACAGATTTTAAAAAACATCCATTTGAAATCATCTAGAAACCAGAGGAGGAAAACATGGTGGAGAATATTTGAAGGATGTATAAATATATTTTCAGTATTAGTATGATGATACAATGTATTTTCACCATTCCTCTTTAGCAGTGTGGTTCACCGCGTGAGTTTTTATTCATAGTAACAACACTGATCAGCATTAAATTATATTAAGATAAATGTGCTGTATCATAGCATAAGTATTCTTTATTGTTGTTTTCTTTCTAAAATTAATCTCTCACTCAAACCACCTCCCCTCCCCCATTAAGCAAATTAAAACAAACAGAAGAATAAAGCCCTCATATAGCTGCTTAGTCTGGCAAAATAAATTTCCGCGTTAGTGATGACCAAAAATGTATGCTTCTTTTGTCATCCTAAGTCAAACCACCTCTCTTTCAGAATATGAGAAGCATTCATCTTCATTCTTTTTGTTTTTGTGAGGCAATTAGAATTAAATGACTTGTCTAGGGTCACACAGCTAGTAAGTGTCAATTATCTGAGGCCAAATTTGAACTCAGGTCCTCCTGACTCCAGGGCCAGTGCTCTATCCACTGTACCACCCAGCCGCCACATCTTCATTCTTCTGGACTCGTTGTTTATCATTGTGTTGATCAGAGTCCTAAAGTCTTTTAAAGTTATTTTTCTCTATAATGTTGTTATCAATGTACAAATTGTTTTCCTAGTTTTGCTCATTTCACTCTGAATCAATTCAAGACGTCTTCACAATTTCCTTTGAAACTGTCCATTTTCATAATTTCTTATGGCATAATAATATTTCATTGCATTCATATACTGCAATTTGGTATCTATTTTCCAAGAAGCAGATCCCTCCCTTTAGTTTCCAATTTTTGACTGCTGCTGAAAGAACTGCTATAGGTATCTTTCTTTCTTTTCATCTATCTATCTATCTATCTATCTATCTATCTATCTATCTATCTAATCTCATTTTCCTCTTTGGTTTCTTTGGAGTATAGGTAAACCATTGTCGAATATGCAAATGACCAGCAAGCAAAATTTAAAATAGCAAAGAGCACTTACTAATGAACCATGTTACCAATTACAGATGTAATGAAACAGAGAGTAGATAAAGGGGGAAATAGAGAGTGGAGTAAATTTACAATTGTTCCAGAGGTTTCTTTGAGGAAGCTTAATTCAGTCACTCCCTGCTATAGATTCTTATAATAAACTAAGCTGTGATCCAGGGAAAGAGAAAGGTTCCAGCCCCTATAAGGCTTACAATCTGTCTTCTAGAAATGTCCTTTATCTGTTGCTGCTGCTGTCACTGTTACTGCTTCTTTCTCTCCAACTCGTTTACCTGGAGACCCCCTCCAGAGAGAAATAAAAACTGCCTCTGTATTGGATCCCAGGATAGCTTGTTTTCTTCCTGGGCTAGGAAGAAATACCGTTCAACTTTTGGGTTCTTTAGTAACTTGGGCTCCATCATAAGTCTAAGCCTTGACAAAAAGAGTATTATGCTGACGTGCATGCTAGATTTTTGGAGATGAGATTTCATTTCCAAATTTTAGAGATTTTGGAGAGTGGATAGGGTCTTATTGACTAAAATTCACCAGGGGAAGTCAACCCAGGAGAGATGGGAAGCTTTTAAAGAGAAATTCTGATGACACAAAGAGAAACATTTCCGATAAGGAGGAAATGGAAAGAGTTGTTCATGTGATGAACAGAGAATTCACCAACAAACTCAAATTTTTGAAAACATGTGTAGAAGATGAAGACAAGGTCAAGTAACAGAGGGTGGATACATAACCATGGCATAGCCTTGTAAGAATAGTGTCAAGACAATTCCAAAAGATCCATGATGAAAAATGCTATCCAACTCCATGAACTCTTAGTGTAGATTGAAGAATACCTTTTTCAATTCATTTTTTTTCTTGGTTTTTTATTGGTATGTATATTTTCTTTTGTAACATGGCCAATAAAGAACTGTGTTTTGTGTGACTTCACATGTATAATCAATATCAGATTGCTTGCCTTTTCAAGAGGTGGGGAAGGAGTGGGAGAGACAGAAAATTTGGAACTCAAAATTTTTTAAAATGAATGTTAAAAATTTTTAACATGTAATTGGGAAATATTTAAGGAAACAAATAAAACTATATTAAAAAAAAGAATGATGTTAAGAGTATTTAAGCTCAGAATAAGCTGAGGCTCATGAAGAAGGCTAAGGACAACAAAAATAAATTTTGTTGGGGTTAAGCTCTCCACTCTACTCCAAGTCAGAAATACAGGCTTTATGTGATCCTGACTAAGGTTCAGCCCTGGAAATTCCAATCAAGGCTGCCTTTGAGAGCTGGGCTTTCATGGGAAATGTAGTTCCCTCATTTGATCCAGCAACACTGGTCTTCTTGCTGATCCTAACACATGACACCATCTCCTGACTCTGGCCTTCTTATAGGCTGTCTGTCTCTAAAGCTCTTAGAATGCTCTTTTTTCTTTTTAAAAAAAATTTCTTTAAAAAACCCCATTATTTATTTTAATAGGCTAAGATCCACCTTCCCATCCTCCCAACCCCTCAGCCCACCAATTGAGAACATAAGAAAAAAAGAAAACAAACATGTAAGTCAATCAAAATAAATCTCTACTTTGGCCACGTACAAAAAAATTATTCTGTACTGAGTCATTCATCTCTCTCCATTAGGAAGTAGGTTACTTTTTAACCCACTATTCCTCTGGATCTTGGTTGGTCATTATGCTGATAAGAGTTCAGAATAATAGTATTCCATCACATTTATATACCATAATGTATTCCTTCATTTCCTCAATATATGGGCACTCCTTAATATTCTCATTCTTTGGCACTTCAAAAAGAGCTATAAACATTTTTGTACATACTTAGAGTTTGTTTATTTTAGGACTAATCCCTCCCTTAATATGCCCTCCCTCTGATTCTCCTTATGCTCTTCTCTCCTTTCCTTCCCATTTCCCTGTTGATTAAAATGTATTTCTATACCCAACTCTGTGAGTGTGTGAATTTTCCCTTCTTTTGAAGAGTTCAAATGAGAGTGAGTTTAAGTTCCAGCAGGTCCACTTCCTTGTCTCTAAGGATGTCTGCTTATGCACAAATGCTCTTCTTTCTCACCTTTACCTCCTGGTTTCCCCAGCCTCCTCTGTTCAAGTTCCACCTTTCCTGAGGATCCTTTCCAGGTTGTTTTCACCAAAGGGTTCTCTTGGAGGGAAGGGTGCCTTCCCTTCAAGACTATTTTCCATATACACTGTGCATTTCTTGTATGTACATATATATCGGACGTTGTCTTTGTTAGAATGTGAGTTCCTTCAAGGTACGAACCTTTTCCTTCACTTGCCCTGTGCTTAGCACATAGTAAGTACCTAATGAATGTGTGTTGACTGACTTACTGTCTGACTCCCTCAGATGGAAGAATTTCAAGAGCCAAACTGCTCTGGCTTTACCACTGACCTCAAGGTTCAAGGCTCTTGTGATATTCTGCACCATTAGACCCCATTATCTCCCTGTATGTTTCTTTGAAGGAATCTAGGAATGTTGAGGTATTATATAGTAAGCCTTTAGCTCTTTGCTTCAGAGAGTGGAAATCAAAGGAGAGTGCCTGTAGAATTTGTAGACCATGCTATCAATCAACCAACAAGTATTTATTTAGCACCTATGATGTGTCAATTACTTTGCTAGATGCTGGATCTGCCAGTGTCTTGAACGGGTGGGAGCTGCTCCCATTTCTCTCCCAAACTCCAAACTCCTGAGTTGTTGAAGAGAGGCATCTATTCTATGTAGGCAATGTTGGTTTCTTTAAATGGGTAAGGAGGCTGTCCTTTTTATTTGACTGCTCCAGAGGATTAGGTTTAAACCATTGTTGTGTCTTCCTGGTACACCGAGGTAGAAAAAACTCAACCTTTGAGGTTCTTTATGCACACCAGAACTGCATTGCAAGTCAAATATCTCTTTTTAACTCAGCACTATCGTTATGGCAAATGTGAAGGTGAAAGAGATTGTTGTCTACCTGAATCAGTGATTGTGTCCTTTTAAAATCTTTAATTGTTAAATAAATTTCTTTATATTGAGTTTTATGTAGCCCCAGAGCATTTCACTGCATTCTAATCCCAAGTATAAATCACTGGACTCACCTGAACTATGCCTGGACTAGAACAGGCAATTATTAGGTCTGGACTCATTAGAGTCATGGTACCCACCTTTGACACTGTGAATCAGCTAGGGGCCTCCCCAAACCAGATTGATACCGCCCCCCTCACCTGAGGAAGGCCTAAAACCTGGATTGGCCAATCAGGAGAAAGACATTTTTGGCTCACTCTGAACTTGGCCTACCACAATGCTTTGAGTGCTCTGATACACAAAACAAAATAAAATAAAACAAAAAACATGCTTTGCTTTGCTTTGCTCTCTGAGTGAACCCAAGACCTCCTGCTTGATTCTGCTGACTGAGAACATTCTTCTCCCAAGGGCTTGGCCTACCAGATATTTCCCTTATCTTTTTATGGTCCTCCCTTTTAGAGGCATTATTGACACCTTCTATTTTATGACATCCTATATTTACAGTTGACAGAAACCCAGATATCCTGGGTCCACACTATTTGTTTTATGCAACTCTAATTTTGTCCTGAGTTGGGGGGAAATGGGGAGCAAATGGATTGCTTTATAGATATATAATTGGTGTAGCCCAACACCAAAATGAGTTAATTTTGAATGACTCTTGTGTATGGATGCATACAAATCACCAGCTTTGAAAGAAATAAACGTGTATATGCAGCCTAATTTTGTTTGTCTTTCTTAGAACGAACTCTTTTAAAGGTTGACAACACTTATAAATGTCTAAGAGCCCTCCAGACTCACTCTGACCCAATACAAATATAGGTATACCTTCTCAATTCACAGAAGTCTAGTTACCTGCAGTGCCTATAGAGGTGTATACTTCAAGTGTCCTTCATGAAATGATTGGAATATAATTGTCATTTGGGATCCACATGTCTATTCGAGTACAGAATTTTTTCCCAATTATATGTAGAAACAGTTTTTAATATTTATTTTTTAAAATTCTGAGTTCCAAATTCTTTTCCTCCCTCTCTCCCCTCCCTCCCATCAAGAAGGCAAGCAACTTGATATAGGTTATATGTGTGCACTCATTCAAAAATGTATTTACATATTATTCTTGTGGTAAAAGAGACCAAAAAACAAACAAACAACAAAAAGAAAATAAAAAGCATGCTTCGATCTTCATTCAGACTGAATCGGTCCTTTCTCTGGAGGTAGACAGCATTTTTCATCATAAGTCCTTTGGAATTGTCTTCAATCATTGTATTGTTGAGAATAGCTAAGCTGACCATCTTAAATTGCTGTAACTATGTACAATGTTCTCCTGGTTCTGCTTGTTTCACTTTGCATCAGTTCATATAAGTCTTTCCAGGTTTTTCTGAAAGCATCCTGCTAGCCATTTCTTATAGCACAATGGTCCTCCATCACAATTATATACCATGCCTTGTTAATCCATTCCCCAATTGATGGGTATTCCCTCAATTTCCAATTCTTTGCCACCACAAAAAGAGCTGATATAAGTATTTTTACACATACAGGTTCTTTTCCTTTTTATTTTAAATTTCTTTAGGATACAGACCTAGTAGTGGTATTGCTGGATCAAAGGGTATGCATGGTTTTATAGTCCTTTGGGCATCATTTCAAATTGCTCTCCAGAATGCTTGGTCAGTTCACAATTCCATCAATAGTGCATTAGTAGGGCACTCTGTCTTTGATCCCTACTGCCATTTCTGTATGGAGTCTTAAGAGGACCCAGGAAAGATTGGTGGGATTACATTTTTTTGCATGTGGAGCCCCCATCAGCTCCGACCCTATCTTTGTTTCCCAATGCCAGGCTGGTGGAATTCATCTTTAAATAAACCATTTCTAAATATTCTCATGAATGCAATTAGCCTTTAAATATCTATATAGTCAAAAATTACAGCAAAAGCCATTTCTTATTAAAGTGTCATAGATCTAGTGCTGGAAGGGCCCTTAGAGGCAAATGAGTCCACCATCCCTTATTTTACAGATAAAGAAACTAAGGTCCACTTAACTAGAGGTTAAGTGTCCAGAGTCACATAGCTAGTAAGTGTCTCAAGTGGGATTATGAGCCTTGGTCTTCCTGACTCCATATCATCTACCTCCTCTACACACACACACACACACACACACACACACACACACACACACACTACACACCCCACTACACTACCCACCTACATTACCTCTCTAAGGCTGGATCATCAATCAGTGGTTGGTGCTGAAATGGATCGTATCAGCTTCTTTTTCATTCTGGGAGGAGTGGCTCTAAGTACTGGTCTACCCTCCAGAGGCTTGATTTGATTGTCTTTGGAGAGATATTGTTCAGCTGAATCATCTTCTTTTTTAATTTTTATGACTCCCTACCTGAGAAACAATCCTATGGAGCTGATTTTTGTTGCTTTGTACTATCTCTTTGTATATTACTACTGTGTGTAGGGTCTCAAACAACTCTAAATAACTGGGGGATTATCCTTGATTTTCACACATTGATATGTGTCACTAGAGCATTTTATCAAGAATCAACTCTTTTTTTCTTTTCTTATTTATTTTTTCTTATTTTATTTTCCCCCACCTACATGTAAAAACAATTTTAACATTCATTTTTAAAACTGAGCTCCAAATCTCTCCCTTTCTCCCTCCCCCCCCCCCCACATTGAGAAGGCAAGCAATTCGATATAGGTTATATATGTGTAGTCATGCAAAACATTTCCATATTAGTCATATTGTGAAAAAAAACATAGACTGAAAAATAAAACCCTCAAGAAAAACAAAGAAAGTTTAAAAAGTATGTTTCAATCTGTATTCAGATACCATCAGTTCTTTCTCTAGGGATGGATAGCATTTTAAATTACCAGTCCTTCAAAGTTATCTTGGATCATTGTATTGTAGAGAATAGCTAAGTCATTCACAGCTGATCCTCTTACAATATTGCTGTTACTCTATACACAGTACATTTCACTTTGTATCACCTCAGGTTTTTCTGAGAACATCCTGATCATCACATTTTATAGCGTAATAGTATTCTATCGCAATCACATAACACAGTTCATTTAGTCATTTCCCAATTCATGGACATCCCCTCAATTTCTATTCTTTGTCCCCAGAAGAGAGCTACTATAAATATTTTTGTATATATAGGTCCTTTTCCTCTTTCTTTTTTTAATCTCTTTTGGGATACAGACCTAGTGGTGGTATTGCTAAGTCAAAGGGTATGCAATATTTTGTGACTCTTTGGACATAGTTCTGAATTGCTCACTGGAATGGTTGAATCAGTTCACAACTCCACCAATAGTGCATTAATGTCTCATTTTCCCACATCCCTTTCAACATTTGTCATTTTCCTTTTCTGTCCTATTAGCCAGTCTATTAGGTGTGAGGTAGTACCTCAGAATTGTTTTAATTTGCATTTCTCCAATCAATCGTGAGTTAGAGCATTTGTTCATATGGCTATAGATAGCATTTATTACTTCATCTGAAAACTGTCCATATCTTTTGATCATTTATTAACTGAGGAATGACTGTTATTTTTATAAATTTGACTCAGTTCTTTACGTGTTTGAGAAATGAGGCCTTTATCAGAGAAACTTGCTTCAAAAATTTTTTCACAGTTACTATTGCTAACTGTATTTCCCTCCATCCTATCCCCCTGTTTATTCTATTCTCTCTCTCTCTCCTTTCACTCTGTTTCTCCTCAAAAGTGTTTTGTTTCTAACCCTCCTCTAATTTGCCCTCCCTTCTATACCAGTCCCCCTTCACTTAACCCCTTCCCTTCCTACTTTCCTGTAAGGAAAGATAAAATTCTATACCCAAGTGAATTCCCTCTTTGAGACAATTCTGATAACAGTTAAGTTAACTCACTCCCTCTTTACCTCCTCCTTCTTCCCCTCCACTGTAAAAGCTTTCTTTTGCCTCTTTTTTGTGAGATAATTTACCCCCATTCTGCCTCTCCCTTTCCCTTTCTCTTAGTACATTCCTCTCACCCCTTAATTTTATTTTTTTAAGATATCATCCCTTCATATTCAAGTCACACCTGTGCCCTCTGTCTATATATACTCCTCAATGTTCTAATAATGAGAAAGTTCTTATAAGTTACAAGTATCATCTTCCCATGTAGAAATATAAACAGTTTAATCTTATTAAGTCCCTTATGATTTCTCTTTCCTATTTACCTTTTTATGCTTCTTTTGAGTCGTATTTGAAAGTCAAATTTTCTATTCAGCTCTGGTCTTTTCATCAAGAATGCTTGAAAGTTCTCTCTTCACTGAATTTCTGTTTTTTTCTCCTGGAGGATTATACTCAGTTTTGCTGGGTAGGTGATTCTTGGTTGTAGTCCTAGCTCCTTTACCCTCTAGAATATCATATTCCAATCCCTCTGATCCTTTGATGTAGAAGCTGCTAAATCTTGTGTTATCCTGACTGTGGCTCAATGATATTTGAACTGTTTCTTTCTGGCTGCTTGTAATATTTTCTCCTCGGGCCGTGAAGTCTGGAATTTGGCTATAATATTCCTGAGAGTTTTCATTTTGGCATCTCTTTCAGGAGGTGATGGGTGGATTCTTTGAATTTCTGTTTTACACCCTGGTTTTAGAATATCAGAGCAAGTTTTCCTTGATAATTTCTTGAAAGATGTTGGCTATGTTCTTTTTTTGATCATGACTTTTAGGTGGATCAATAATTTTTAAATTATCTCTCCTGGATCTATTTTTTAGGTTAGTTATTTTTCCAATGAGATAGTTCACATTGTCTTCTATATCTTTTTTTCATTCTTTTGGTGTTGTTTTATTGTTTCCTGATTGCTCATAAAGTCATTAGTTTCCATTTGCTCCATTCTAATTTTTACAGAATTATTTTCTTCAGTGACCTTTTGTTCCTACTTTTCCATTTGGCCAATTCTGCTTTTTAATCCTCATTGGATTTTTTGCCAATCTGCTGCTGCTGATCCAGTGGCTCCTGAGACCTGCTCCTGGCTTGCTGGGTCTGGGTCTGTGCTGTTGCAGCCTGTGCTGGACTGTGTTCCACTCTTACCCAGGTAAGGCAGACCTCTCCTGCTGAACTTCTCAGTTGTCTTTGGCTGGAAAATTATTCCACCCCCACCCTTTTTGTGGGTTCTGCTGCTCCAGGAATTGTTTTATGGCATTATTTAAAGGTGTTTGGAGGGGTTCTAGAGAGAGCTCAGGCAAGTTGCTGCCTTTTCTCTGCCATCTTGGCTCAACTCCAAGAACCAGCTCTTTGTACATTTGGCTCAACTCTAGCACCACCTCTTTCAAGAGGCCTTTCCTGGTTACCATGGTGGTTGTTCCTAATCCCCCTCTTCCCCCATACACATACATACACTGCTATTTTTATTTTGTATATATCCTTTGTTAAAAATGATTGGGATCTGTGAACATACTTCATTCTACCAGTAGAATGTAAGCTCCCTGAGGAACACAGCTATCTCACTTTTGTGCCTGTATCTCCAGTATCTAGCTTAATGTTTGACATATAACAGGGGCTTAATAAATACTTTGTTGACTGATTGATTGATAGTATGGTCTACTATACCATTCTGTAAGCACTGTCCCTTTGATTTCTGCTGTCTAAAGCAGGTGTTCCAACCTTAACATAAAATCAGAGACCTTTTTTTCCTCCTGTTATAAGGTCCTGAGGAACATAGCTGCCCTTTGGAGATTAGAACCATCACATTAACTACCCAACACAGTGCCCAGATCAGTGCCTGTAAATAAGCCATATCTATCTATCATAAGTAATATAATAAATGCCATCTCCATATATGTGTGTATATATATACATATATACATGTCACATATATGAAATTATCTGTGTCCATATTTGCTATCTATACCTAATTATTTACCCATCTGTGTACCTATCTCTCCATCTTTTATCTGTCTATTTCCCTATCTCTCTATTGTCTTCCTGTCTATTTATCTACTTATCTATTTGTTGTTCAATTGTTTTTAGTAGTGTCCAACTCTTCGTGGCCACATTTGAGGTTTTTTTGGTAAAGATATTGGAGTGGTTTGCCATTTCCTTCTCCAGCTCATTTTGCAGATGAGGAAACTGAGGCAAACAGGGTTGAGTGACTTGCTCAGGGCCAGACAGCTATTAGGTGTCTGAGGTCAGACTTGAACTCAGGAAGATGAGTCTTCCTGACTCCAGGCCTGGTACTCTATGCACTATGGTGCCACCTAGCTTCCATAGATATCTAGACAATATCTGCAAATATTCAATTCCTGGGCTATTAGGGCATAGCACCTTCAAGAAATGTTCAAGGTCAAAAGCAGGTTAATGAATGCATTACTGATAAAAGAGTATTTATTAGGCACTTACTAAGTGCAAAGCACTGGGGATACAAATAGAAAACTGAAAGCAAATTTGGCTCTCAAGACATTTACATTTTAATTGGGGGGACTCATACAAGAATCTACTCTAACTTCCCATCAGTTTCCAATATTTCTTGGCACCAGCATCTTACCACTCTTACATTATCTCTCTGGTAGCTAGAATCTCTAACCAGAATTCAAAGAGTTCCCTTCTTGCTACATGGGAGCACTCCCCGAAAATGGCCACGATTTTCTCTAGTGAGTTGCTTCTACCTGGAAGAAGAAGAAGAAGAAGAAGAAGAAGAAGAAGAAGAAGAAGAAGAAGAAGAAGAAGAAGAAGAAGGAGGAGGAGGAGGAGGAGGAGGAGGAGGAGGAGGAGGAGGAGGAGGAGGAGGAGGAGGAGGAGGAGGAGGAGGAGGAGGAGGAGGAGGAGGAGGAGGAGGAGGAGGAGGAGGAGAAGGAGGAGAAAAAGGAGGAGGAGGAGGAGGAGAAGGAGGATGAGGAGGAGGAGAAGGAGGATGAGGAGGAGGAGGCAAGGGGGTTGGAGAGGGAGAGGAAAAAGGAGAAGAAGAGGTGGTAGTAACTTTCAAATACTTCCACTGCCAACTATCTCTTTGAGGGATCTGGGCATATCCCACTATATTAGGCAGCTCACCCAGTGCAGCAATATACCATCTTCATTCCTATATGCCTTAATCTATACTTGACATCCTCCCCTTCCCCAGTCCCTAGTCTCATGTAAAGTACTTTTAGTACTGCTCACATCACATTCAATAAATACTCTGCTCTTCAATAGACCTTGATGTGGGCCTAGTCCCATTACTGAGTGCCAGTTTTCCAATAATTGAATAGGCATGGTGACTATTCACCCCAGGCCACAGGCTTACCGTGTCACTTCAGAACAAAATTATGTGATGGCGCTTCAGCGCAATTATGTCTCACTTTGACACAAACAGTGGCACAATAATTCCTTGAATCAACTTGCCTGGCTTGCTAGTTAGTTCTGTATTGAAAAGAGCTGCTGCCTCCCTAAACCTTGGGGATAAAAACTTCAGCATAACCCACTATTTCAATGCTTCTAATATATGTAATTTAGGCAATAGAAATAAATGGAACAAGTGTATTGGTGTAATAAATTTCTACCTTAAAATATTAATACCAAATAAACCTTAAGATAAAATAAGATAAAAGAAAAGAAAATTTTATAATTCTCTACAATAACATGAATTAGCTTGGCTCAAAACTACATAAGCATCCATGAACGATTCATGTCAAAGAACCCTGCAAAATAAATACAGTCTACATGTCACCCAACTCAGTAGTTACAAGGATTACTGGGTTCTGTGGAAGTGTTAGAAGGATAATTGTATCTCATTTGGCTCTAATGACTATCCCTTAGAAACTGAGAACTCTTCATTTTAAAGGACCAGAATTTTATTGGTATCTTCTATTTGTATATTGTCCCCTACATCCCTCCTCCTGCTGCATCCCAAACAACCGTCCTTTATAACAAGGATTTTGTTTTTAAAGAGGAAGAGGGAGAACAATCAGCAAATCTAATCAACATGGACATTATACGGAATCTGATATTATATGCAATGTTTCATACCATGAGACCCTCCTCTCCCCCCACTCCCATAGCTCTGCAAAAGGGAGGCTGCAGGGAGGGAGCTGTTTTCTCATCTCTTTCTTGGGCAAGGCTTATTCGTTATACTTTCTCAAGATTCAGTTTCGATTTTTGGGGGTGTTATTCCTTCCATTTACATTGTTGCAGCTGTCGCATATATTGTTTTCCTGGCTCTGAAACATCGGTACGTCTAAGGTCATCTAAGCTCAGTTCCCACCAGGTTAACAGATCTGATAAGGAACAAACATTTTAAAAAGAAAGCATTTAATCAGAAACGAAACAATAGTAGAGGAAAGGAAGGTGCTCTCAGCGTGTGCTCTGGTGATTTAGGGTCTCATTCCAAGTGAGATTGGCCTTCAGGGTGCGGAGATAATAGAGAATGTCCCTTGCACAGCTGGACAGAGGGTGAAGAAGAGCCAGCCGGGTATCAATTCTCCATTTGAAGCATCTCTGCTGTCTCAGATGAATCATAAGAATAATAGCTAGCATTTATATGGTGCTTTCAGGTTTGTAAAGCACTTTGCACATATTATTTTAGTTGATGAAATGATATAAAATGATAATTTCAATTCCATTCAATAGACGTTTATTAAGCACCTACTATGTGTCAAGCACTGTGGTTAGCAATTTCAGCTGAAACAAAAGGATGCCTCCCCCACCACCATCCCCACCCCCTTCCCCCTTAGTTTGTCAAATAGACAAGAAAAACTGACTGTGATGTTGCTGTCCCTTCTTGAACTGGGTACCACCATGACCCACATCCCCTCATCACTTTTCTTCCTTCGCTCTAAAGCCTCCATTGCCTTCATGATGCAATAATTCTGCACCTCTGATACACATTCTCATGAAAATTGGAACCATTCAGTGCCATCCTCCTGAAGCACAGTCCTTTCTGTGAGACATGTCCCTATTTAATAAGTAAAAGAAGGCAATCAGAACTCATTAACAGAGCTTATGGAAAAGTACAGTACTCATCAATTAACAACCCTTCCCTTGGGATTGTTTCAGTAAATTACACTGGGGAGGGTCACCAACAGGTACCACCTCTCACAGTCCGTCAATGCGAGGTTCACCTCCAGTTACCCACAGTTCTTGGTAGATGTCTCCCCAGGTGTGACTAACTTTGCCAGAGGGAGCAAACCTCTGTGTGTAGCCGAATACTCCAGTTACCTTGTCTTGGCAGGAGGCACAGTCATCCCTGTTTATAATTCAAAAGCAGCATTAGGAAAAGTCACCTCCACTCCAAAGCATTCACCTTGTACTACATTTCCCACTAATCTCTGGCCTCACAAAAATTTGTGCAGGAACACACTATCCTTCCAATTTCAAAATGAGTTTCTGCTACCAATAGCAGGTTGGGACATGGTTACCCCCAAATCTTGATGTCCTTTCCCCCCCTCAGTCCTTTAGAAGGCATATCTCCTATTCAAGGAAGCAATCTCTCCTAGATCTAAAAGCTTGAGCAAGTAATATTCTGTCTTCTCACTTGTCATTAAAGTTCCAAAGGTCTATCCATTGATAGAGCACCTATCATGTGCCAGGCATAGTGCTAAGTCCCACCCCTTTTTTTTTTTTTACAGATAATATCTCATTTGATCCTTATAATAACCCTGGAGGTAGGAGCTATCATTACCCCCATTTTATAGTTGAAGCAATTGAGGAAACAGAGGTTAAGTGACTTGCCCAGGGTCACTTGGCTAGTAAGTGGCTAAAGCTAGATTTGAATTCATGTCTTCCTGACTACAGTCCCAGGACTCTATCCACTGTCCCACCAGCTGCCCCTAAAGGAACTGGGCTGGATTATTTAATTGACCTTGTCTGCTTTCTGATATATCTAGCTTAGAGAAGGATGGCTAAAAGAAGCTAAGTGTTCCCACTGAGGCTTCGTTCACTAGAAGAATGGATGAAAGTATAGCTGTAACCAGGGTGGGGTGCTAGATATTTGCCACGGTGCAGGATATTTATAGGGCACTGACAGCTCACATTGCACTACATAAGGAGACAGCAGCAGTGGCTGTGACGTGTGTTGCAATGACAGGGCAGAGCCTAGTGACAAGATGCTGAGAACAACTTCTGGGACCAGGATCCCCTGGGGGCGTGGTATGACTGCTGCTCGGCCTCCAAGGAGAGAGGAGGCAGGGGCAAGGGTTATCTGAACCCAAGCTCTGACGTGGGGAGGAGGGGGAGGGGGAGAGAGGCCAGGCTCCAGACCCCAGCCCTCAGGGCCAATGCTGGCAGCCTGGTTCCTGACAAATGGGACTGGGAGGGAAGGAAGAACGAATGAGGGTAGTGTTCCATCACACCCTACTCCACGTAAAGCAGAAACAGACCGATGCTGTTTCTGGAGGAGGCTGCTGGCTGCTTTCTCTAGAGCAAGTAAACTTGGAGCCAGAGAATTTCTGGGAAATACCAAGGGGTCTCATTTCTCATTTATCTGCTCATCCTGAGTCACAGGATCAGAAGCCAATCCTGGAAAAAGCTGATAACCTTGAATGAACCTTGATTATATCACAAAAAAGCCAAATACATATACATACAAAGCTTTTTTTATATATGTATATATATAATATGTATAGTTATAAGACATGAGATATACCTGTATATAAATAATATAGTTTTGTATGTATTTTACATGTAGTAAAGCTGCACCTCCACATGTAGCATTGGAGTATCATTCTGGGACTCAAACAGAGGTAGAATGGACATCTCCAGCTTCTTCTCTGCCCCACCCCCACCCCTTCTTCAAGGGAGACTTGGATTCCTGCCAGGAGGGAAAGCAGGAAGTTGGGGCTGGGAGCTTCGCCTCTCTTCTCTCTTTAGAGAGAAGGGTGCCAAATTAGAATTATATCTATCTCCTCCCTGAAATCCTGTTAGTCTGGGGGATATAGTTTTCAGATTCAAGCTAAACTTCTAATCACTATTTCTTAATGGGGAGGGAGGACCCAAGCTTTATATCCAAGGCTTAACTCCCTTCCCTTCAAATGCCAGTCACAGTGAATATAAATAGAAAGTAACAAAGAAACCCATTTATTCAAGTTGCTAGCAAACCAGAAGTCAGAGAAGGTGTACATGGGAGAATGTGTATCAGACAATACAGATGGAAGGAGCTCTCCCATTGGGAGTGAGGTAATTCAGTTCAACCAAGAGAGAGAATCCCAGGTTTCACTCAAAGGAGAAATTCCCTGAAGTTTGTAGATCAGCAAACTGAGGAGAGGGACATGAGGACACTGCTAGCTCTTCTCACATAGACTTCTTCCAAGAGCCCATTCTCCCTTGAGCAACCTGAGGCAGGGTTGCCATCTTCCATTTGCCTTCTCAAAGCTAGAAGCCAGAATACACTGAAGGGACTGAAGAGTCAGGTGAGACTGATGAGAGAAACTCTTCTCTCCCACTTCTCACCAACCCCACCCTTGCTCATGCCAGTGTGAGACATTGACCTGCACCAATGAGGAGAAAGCCACATACCAATGGCCTTTGGGACTTGGAATACACATATATATATGTATGTATGTACTTGTAAATGTATATGTGTATGTGTATATATATATATATGCATATATATATATGTATATATATATGTATATATATATATATGCATATGTACACACACATAATTATACGTATATATAATTAATATGTGTGTATGTGTATTCCAGGGCAGCTAGGTGGCATAGTGGATAGAGTGCTGGCCTTGGAGTCAGGAGGACCTGAGTTCAAATCCAGCCTCAGATATTTACTAGCTGTGTGTCACATGACCTTGTTTGCCATTTACTCCTTTGTAAAATGAGCTGGAGAAGGAAATGGCAAAACACCAGTATCTTTGCCAAGAAAACCTCAAAATGGGGTCACAAAGAGTAGGCCACAACTAATCAACAAGTATACACACATACACAGACACATACATACATACATACATACATATATATTTATATACAATATGTTATCTGCACAGAGATAACAATTGAACACATAAGAGCTGATGAAGTTAACATGTGAGAGAGTGTAAAGAGACAAGAAAGCCTCAAGGTAGGATAGCGCCTTGTACCCATGGTTAGAGGACATGATATGCATGATGATCCAGTAAAGGGGACTGAGGAAAGCGAGAGAGAAAGAG